>NW_007249746.1:364609-405698 GCF_000164805.1 Carlito syrichta
CACTCACCTCAGCCTCCCAAAGGCGCGGGATTACAGGCTGAGCCACTGAACCCGGCTCCTCTTTATTTCTTAGCCCATTGCATTTTACAGTGTTCTCTAGATAACTAATGTGGTGGTAATGATAATAGTAATATTGTTAAAAACTTGCTATATGGCAGGCACTGTGCTAAATGCTTTATATACATTATCTTATTTCATCCTCACAGCGATCCTATGAAGTAGAAATTATTATCCTCATTTTTAAGATGAGAAAATGAGGCTTAGAGAGATTAAATAGCTTGCCCAAGGTTACTGCTGTTTAAACCAAAGCAATCTGCAAATGTCTACCCCCCCAACTGTTCTTCTCTACTGCTTGCTCTATACCTAAGGCTCTTCTTGTTTCCCTACAATGTTTTTACTCTTTTAGGAAGGCATTGCAGGGGAATCACTTTTGTGCTCAGACTGTGTTGTTAGGAAACACTGCTGCTGACCAACACCCTCAAACTTTAGTGTATATGAAAATTATCTGTGTTGTTTTCTAGGACAAATAGTTCTAGACATTTCTGAAAAAAATTTTTAAATTTAATTTATTTTACTTTTTTGAGTCAGAGTCACTCTGTTGCCCAGGCTAGAGTGCAGTGGCACACTCACGGCCACCACAACCTCGACCTGCTGGGTTCTGGTGATCTTTCTGCTTCAGCCTTCCAAGTAGCTGGAACTACAGGCGAGTGCCACCATGCCCCACTAATTTTTTTGATTTATTGTAGAGATGAGATCTTGCCATATTGCCCAAGCTGATCTTGAACCCATGGGCTCAGGCAATCCCCTCGCCTCCACCCCCCAAAGTGCTTGAATTACAGGTATGAGCCACTGTGCCTGGCTGGAAATTTTCATATTAAGCTAATATTATAAAATTTAAGTAAATTAGAGTTGCATAGTGGGTAAAACTTGAGCACTTGATATTATCAATAAACGCCTGTGTAGATAACAATTTCTCAACTTATATTTTTTATATAAAATTGAATTTTAAAAAGTAATTTGTCTTAAGAAAGCTGTGTGGTACCTTATCTTTGTAATTCATATAATGGTGGGATATAATTAGAAAGGATCTTTATTTTTATTTTTCTCTGCCCATTTACATTTCTTCAGTGGCTCTAGCTTGTCTGCTACTGAAAGAAAATGGGGTCAATTCTATCGCTTTTCTGCTCTCTTAGTGTCTGTCCTACAGTGCCTGTAACTTGCATACAGTCTGAATTCAGTAATAAAAGTGTCCACTTCCATGTATTGACAAACACTTCTGTCCTTGTTCAAAATTACATTTACCTCCTTATCCAAGAGGAAATTTTTTGCAGGTGAGAATCCAAGTAGGAAGTGTGGGACTTAATTTTCTATTTCCCTATTTCATGACTTTTTTTTTTTGAGTCAGGGTTTCATTCTATTGCCTAGACTGGAGTGCAGTGGCCCGATCATGGCTCACTGCAGCATCAAACTCTGGCCTCAAGCAATCCTTACTTCTCAGCTTCCAAAGTAGCTGGGACTACAGGCGTGCCCTCCCAGCCTGGTTTTTTAAAAAAGTTGTTTGTAGAAACTAGATATTGATTTAAAAAAATTGCTTGTAGACCCAGGCTGGTCTTGAAACTTTAGGCTCAAGCAATCTTCCTGCTTTGGCCTTCCAAAATGCTGGGATTACAGGCATGAGCCAGTTCACCTGGCTTTCCTATTTCAGTGGTTCTTGGGCTTTTTTTCTGTTATTGTTGTTTGTTTTGAGTTGGAGTCTCACTCTGTTGCCCAGGCTGGAGTGCAGTGTCATGCTTTCGGCCGTGGCAGCCTCAACCTGCTAGACTCAGGCGATCCTTCTGCTTCAGTCTTCCAAGTAGCTGGAACTACAGGCGTAAGCCACGATGCCCAGCTGGTTTTGATTTATTGTAGAGATGAGGTCTCACCAAGTTGCTCAGGCTCAGGCTGGTCTTGAAACCCTGGGCTCAGGCAGTCCTCTCGCTTTGGCCTCCCAAAGCTCTAGGTTTAAAGGCTTGAGCCACCACAACCCACCTTATTTTAGTGGTTCTTTAATAGTGTGGTCCTGGGGAGCAGCAGTGAGTGTCAGCAGGGAAGTGTTAGGAATGTGAATTCTTGGGCCCCACCCCTACTTACTGAATCAGAAACTCTGAGAAGGGACCAGCAATGTATTTTAACAAGTGTCCCAGGTAACACACATTGAAGTTTGAGAACTGCCCTGACACTCCCCTCCTCATCTTTCTTGGTAATGTTAGTTTCTGTGGTCAAAGCAAAGGGAGAGGGGATACAGAGGGGTCAGAAAGGTTACTATTTCTCTGTCATTGTTGTAAGGTGACTTCCTGCTTTAGGGCCTAGATCTTATCTAAAGTTGATGCTTCCTCTGGTGGCTGCTTTTTCAAAGGCCTTGGCTAAGAAAATGCAACATTAGTCTTCTTCTACTCCCCTCTTTCTCCTCACCCCTCTTTGATGTAATATAGAGTCTCTTTGTTGGAGTCTTTATTGCCCTTTAGGACCTATCAGAATGACCTAAGGAATGCTTTTATTTGATATAATGTATAGGGTTTAAAAAGTTGTAAAATAAAAAATGAGTTGGCACTGTAGCACATGCCTGTAGTCCCAGCACTTTGAGAGACAGAGGGCGGGTATATTGCTTGAGTCCAGGAGTTCACGAACAACCTGGGCAACTTAGCAAAGCCTTGACTCTATAAAAAAAATAAAAAAATTAGCCGAGTGTGATGGTGTATGCCTGTAGTCCCAGTTATTCGGCATGCTAAGGTAGAAGGATCGCCTGAGCTCAGGAGGTCGAGGCTGCCATGATTGTGGTGATTATGCCACTGCACTCCAGCCCGAGTGACAGATTGAGACTATGACTAAAAAAAAAAAAAAAAATCTGTTCCTTTATGAGAAAGATTATCTTTTCTCCTACTGACCCCCTGCCATTTTTCAAGTGTCTATGGATTGATCTGGGTCTTCCTTGGTAGTATTTTTAGGTCTCTAAGTCCTGAGTAAGATCATGGAACTAGACAACAGTGTTACAGAACTTCTGATTATTACCTCCTGAGCTGGACCCCTCTTGTTCACCACTTTACATCATCTTGTCCCTACTTCTTTTTCCAGTCATTGCTGTGGTGACCAGGTCTAGACACACTTTGACCAGTTTCACGTAAGTGCAACCTGATGATGCCTTGGCCTGGGTCAATTGTATCTTGTTTCCTACTTTGGGCTTTTCTGACTGCCTAATATCTGCTGGGCTCTCATGCACAATCAAACAAAAGAATTGAATGCAAAGGAGTTAATGTCCATGGGGCCATTCTTAGCTAATGGGGAACAAACTTAATAGATAAATGCTTCCTCCTTTCAGTGCCAAGTGGACAGTTCTGAAATGCATGTTCATCAGACTTCTCAGAACCTCCTACAGAATTGAGTAATTATTGTCCATAGAGGCTTCCAACTAGATAATACATCTTTGCATTGACATTTCCTCCTTCCTCATTCATTCTCCCATCCCACTCTCCTGTTCTCTGAGGTCACTTCCCAAATAAACTGCCTGCCAACAAACCTTTTCTCTGGCTTTCAGGGTGTGAGAAACAAACTCACTTGTCCAAAATCAAAGGATGGACACAGAGACATGGACTGCAGCAGAAGCGAGACCAATGACAGTCTTGCAAGATTGGGTGTCTGGTGGGCAGGCATACTGAAGCAGGAAGAATCAGCACTTTTATCCTTAAAATGCAGGTCCCTTTCTTGGTTCCTCATTAGAGGAAAACTCCGGAAGTTGCAGGCTTTCCCATATGATGCCTATGTGACATATTTTGATTGGCTCACAGAATCATTTCATTTGTATGTCCTATTTGCTGATTGGCTTACAGAATTACCATTCTGATTGCATCCCGCCAAAAGTTTAAACATGAAACTTGCCAAAGTAAAAAAAAGAAACCCAGGAAAAGGAAGCACACAGAAGCAGGAAGTGAATCAACAAAGGAGAAACACAAAGCATTTAGAAACCATCTTGAGAACTCAAGATAAGCCAGGCTCTAATTTGAAAATAAATCATCATTCTTATTTCTCACAAGGGGGACCCGAGCAAAGACACCAATATAAATCTTTCTCATTTCCTATCTTTTAAAAATTAGTGTAAACCTAAAGATTCAAGGTAATAAATTGATATGAAGCTGGAATATCTACCAAAGGCAGATTCATTGGCTTCAAGTGAATAATATGACACCAAGAACTGAAATTACCTGTGATCACGAATGTGGGTAATAGGAACTGAAGTATCACCCAGCTGCTATCCTTTCTGGAGGAAGAAAATTGGACTAGGTCACTTGTGTGAGAAACACTGAGGATTTCAGTGGCTATTTTATGAAAGAGGCACTTATTATTATTATTATTATTATTTTAATCTCAGGAAGCCATCAAAAAAATTTAGTATTTATCTGGGCTCACAATTGGCTATATACCAAAAACATGGTTTATAGTTTGCTTTAATTTAAAATCAAGATATACTTATCATAATACAGAATTTTCTTGGTTGACAGTGATGCCAACATTACCTCCACCTAGCTTTGTGCTATATAGGAGAAGCCATACAAATTCATGGACTTTCATAGACTCAGAAACTTCTGTAGTTGCATGCTAAACTAGCCAGTGATTCCTGGAGCTGGCTATGGACTGACTATATCAAGATGACAGGGAAGATCTTTAAAAATAATATGTCTCTGAGTCCTACCTCTGGAGATTTGGACTGAAGCTGGGGTTTGGGCTGTGGTGGCTGGGAACTGGCATGTCTTGGCTTGCGAGAGCTGATTATGTACCTCTCTTCCTAACTCTGTGTTGAGTGACTTCACACTGGTAGGTTAAAATCAGCTCTAGTGGGTGTATTTATACCACAGAAATTGGCAAATACTACAAATTAGCAATTTTCCCCCTAGAGAGTTGGTGGTAAAACATTGCCAGCACATCCACCGGATTGGGGCTGGACCCAATTCAACTACCTACCTGAGTAAGGAATCTGTTTTTTAGAAATGTTAATGTTTTCATTTCTGACTAAATATGAGCTATTCATAAGACAGTATGATTAGCTCTTTATCCATTTTTCTGCAAATAAAATGTTTAGGAGATACCTGTTCACCTTTTGTGTTTGAAATATTATTGAAATTACTTTAATAAAAATACCAATTTGACTTGTACTACAGCAACTAATATAAATGACCTCCTCTTTGGCACCTTATTGGGTTTTCTAAAGGAAAACCAGTCTACATTAATTTAACTCCCTATGTGATACTGTTCTACAAAATTAAAATACTCATCTGGTTTGGTTTAATCATAGTTATTAGAATAATTATTTTAATAGAAACTTGGAGACCATATATTCTCCCAAATATTATAATTTAATGAGTGATTGCTATGCTAAACCAAATAGTTACCACTGCAAGATTTCATCTGGAATTTAGAGATGGAAGCAGTAGCTCTTTAGAGAGATTAGAGAGGGATACCTATTTCTCCTCTCTATTGGTACTTCTAATTATTAAATATTAGATATCATGAGGTTGGAGAATTTAGTATATATTTACAAAGGGAAGGAACAATGATTTTTCAACACAATGCCTACATTTCTGTACCTGCCAATAATGATCTAAAGATGGTTAATGTCACTTATGCCATTTCCAACAGAGCTTATACTGAAAAACTTGAAACACAAAAATCACAATTTGGTCTTAACACAAAGAGGAAATGTCAAATTGTTCAATATAGTATAGTATTCTGAAAATGAAATTAGATGTGAGAAAGAAAGAAATGGGCCTCAGTTTCATCATTTCATGTCCTTGTGCCACGGGTCAAGTCACCTCATCTTTCTCAGCCTTAATTCCTTATCCTTGAAACTAGTGTATTTGGATTACATAGCTTATTCTGAAGATCAAATGAGATAATGCATGTGTGAGGACTTGAATTGTCTACATTACTCTTCAAATGCAAGACATCATTTAGTTTTTGTATTTCAAAAAGTTACGAGTGACATTTTTTTTTTACTAAATATATCTATTTTGTTTTTTGAGTCAGAGTCTCATTCTTTTGCCCAGGCTGGAGTGCAGTGGCACAATCAAAGCCACCTCAGCCTTGACCTGCTGGGTTCATGGGATCCTTCCGCCTCAACCTTCCAAGTAGGTGGTATCACAGGCGTGCTACCATCCCTGGCTAATTTTATAATTTATTGTAGAGACGAGGTCTCACCAAGTTGACCAGATTGGTCTCAAATCACTGGGCTCAGGCAATCTCTAGCCTCAGCCTTCCAAAATGTTGCGATTACAGGCATGAGCCACTGCGCTCGACTATAGTTACCTTCTTTAGGATGCCATCTTGATGATTATGAACTGATTTCCAAAATTTAAATAAATCTCTCTTAAGAGATACAGCATTATTTCGCAATTATTTTATGGATGAATGATTGCATTGCTTAAAATATTTCTATCTTCTGTGAATATGGTAGTATAAACAAGGAAAACAAGAGCTAACTTATAGAGTTCTTACTATGTAGGAAGAACTATGCTATAGAGTAAATATTACTATCCCAACTTTTTCCAGATGGGAAAACCAAGGCTTAGAGAGAATAATCAACTGTT
Organism: Carlito syrichta; assembly: GCF_000164805.1. Taxonomy (NCBI): domain Eukaryota; kingdom Metazoa; phylum Chordata; class Mammalia; order Primates; family Tarsiidae; genus Carlito; species Carlito syrichta. The sequence continues at coordinate 371,224 of NW_007249746.1, forward strand.
CCAGTTATAACAGCTGGAAAATGATAAAACCAGGACTCAGAAATTATTCCACCTGACACCCATGCTCAAACTCTGAAACCCGGTGCTAATACTCCTTGCGTTATACGTCTTTGCTTTCATTCTTTTTTCTTTATTTTCCTGAGTCAGAGTCTCACTCTGTCACACAGGCTGGAGTGCAGCCTCATGGTCACTGCAGCCTCGACAAGCTGGGTTCAGGAGATACTTTCGCCTTGGCCTTCCAAGTAGATGGAGCCACAGGTATGTGCCACCACGCTTGGCTAAATGTTTTACTTATCGGAGAGATGAAGTCTCGCCAAGTTGCCCTGGCTGGTCTTGAACCCATGGACTCGGGCAGTCCTCTCCCCTCGGCCTCCCGAAGTGCTGGGATGACAGGCATGAGCCATTGTGGCTCGGTCTGCCTTTATTCTCGCCTTATCCGCATCTTCATCACTGTATACTGTATAGAAAACTGTTCCTATGTTTAACAGTGGCTACGAACTACCTGGTATCCTGACAGTCTACGAATTTTATCAATCACATTCATAGTAATTGATAAATGTATAAATGCTATTTTTTTCCTCAATTACAACCAGATTTGAAGAGCAAGTGGAAATCTCCCTCAAAGGACATTATTATTTGGTTTATAATAATGAGGAAAGTAATAATAAACACAATTTTTTTATTTGTTGAAAACCTAGCCTTTTTAATATTTGCAATTTATAGCCCTCATTTTGCAGATAAGAGGCTGAGATGGAGAGTACCTTGCCTGAGGGTCACGGCCAGAGCTGGAATTCACGGGTCCCCCAAACTCCCTGGCTCATCATTTTTCCACTAACATCACAGGGCACACCATGTGTGGAACACTAGGGGAATCCCCCTGTTAGATTTGGTCATCTCTGAATTCCATTGTGATTTAAAGTTTTGTTGACTGAGGAGGAAAAGTTAAGTCTGCACTATATTTATGATTAATTAACACATTGAGAGTAGAGCTGGTGTAGCTGTTCTCAAAGTAATGTTTTTGGTTTCAAACCAAGGACCCCTGAGAAATAAATACTTTCCACTCTTCTGGAATTATAGATGATGTATAAGCCACCTACTTACATTTTGGTGTTACTCAAAATTGTCAGTGTGATTCTTAGGGTTTCCATAAATTGAAATTTGGGTGGTAAAGAATGATGCTTGCGCTGGAGTCTTGAAAATTACAAGGTCTTACATTTTGTTTGGAAATCACCATATTCTAAATGCAGGAAATAATTTGGAGAGGGAACACTAACCTCTTTTTGATGATTATTATGGAAGTTACATCATGCAATTCTCAAAATAGGCTTTCAGGTCATTACTCAGATGGAAGGAGCAGATTTTGTTTATGGCTAGAGGATAATACGGTACATTTCTCATAAACAAACTCAAGTCTTTATATCCAGAGATTTATTTTGAGTTTCTAATTAAAAAATGGAACAAAAATTGTTCTAGAATTAAGACAAAAACTATAGAAAATATACCAATTAAAATAACAACTTGGCAGAAACTTTAAAAAAGGGTTGTGCTTCTTAAATGTACCAAAGTTTTAAATAAAATCTTGCAGGAAATTTTATTCATGTGTAGGCAGTCAAAAAGTATTTGAAGTTGAATAAAGATGGGGAATTATTCTTTCCTATTCTTGAAGTTAGTGTTGCTTTTGTGGGACCATTTTTCTCAGAAATTAAGTACAGATGACTTCACAACCACATTCACATGAAGTCGAAGGTGTTGTTCACATTGTTAACAAAAAATAGCTTACTAACTTTTTTTTTTTTTTTTTTTGAGTTGGGGGTCTCAGTCTGTCACCCAGGCTGGAATGCAGTGGCACAATCATAGCTAACCACAGACTCTGGGCTCACGTGATCCTCCCACCTCAGCCTCCGAAGTAGCTGGACTATGGTGCGTGCCACCATGCCAGGCTTACTTACATTTCTTAATCTGACAATTCATGTAAGATAATTTTAAAGTTTAAAAACTTGAAACAAACATAGGGTACTGTTATTATTTGAGCATTTCTCCTCCTTAATCAGAAAGTACTTTTAAATCATACTATGAATCAAGCACTGTTAGGAGCTGTGGAAGATTTATAAAAATATATGTTTTTGAAGATTTAAGTAATCAAATGGTTCACAGTCTGAAAAGTATGAATAGGTACATAGTGAAAATACCATGAAAACTATTGTCTCATCTTTGTTCCCTTTTCCAGAGGCAACAGATATTACCTTTTTTGTGTGTCTTTTTTTTTTGTGTTGGAGTCTCACTCTGTCACCCAGGCTGAAGTTCGGTGGTATACTTACGGCCACTGATCATAACAGATATAATATTATTTTTTTGAGTTGGAGTCTCACTCCGTCACCCAGACTGGAGTGCAGTGGCATGCTCCAAGTAGCCGGAATGACAGGCGCACTACCACGCCTGGCTAATTTTTAATTTTATTGTAGAGACGAGGTCTCACCAATTGTCCGGGCTGGCCTCGAACCTGTGGGCTCAGGCAGTCCACTCGCCTCGGCCTCCCAAAGTGCTGGGATTACAGACTGAGCCACCCGACCCAGCGTGTATGTATATTTTTACACAGATAATTTATGCAAATACAAGCAAAGCAGGGATTCTTTGCTCCCACATGCCTCTTGTGCAGTTTACTTCACACAAGTGGAAGAATATCCCTTCACAGAGTTTTAAATCTTGCTTTCAGTGTATCTTGGAGATTATTCCTAAGTAATACGTTTACTCATTTTTTTAATGGCTGCAAAATTTCATCTTGTGGTTGTTTCATAATTTATTTAATCAGTCATTTGTTATGGATGTTTAGGTTGTTGTCAACATTGCTATTTCAAACCATATTGCAGTGAATGACCTTTTATATAGGTCTTTTCACCCGTAAATAACTGCGCCCTTGAGAGAAATTCCTTGAAGTAAAATTGCTGGATTAAAGGTGTTTGCCTCTGTAATTTTGATAGATATTGTCAAATTAAACTCCAAAGAGGTTGCATCAGTTTACACTTTGGCTAGCAGTGTGTGAAAATGCCTGTTTCTGGCCGAGAGCAGTGGCTCATACCTGTAATCCCAGCACTTTGGAGGGGAGGAGGCTAGAGGATTGCCAGAGTCCAGGGGTTTGAGACCAGCTTGGGCAACTTGGTGAGATGTCCCGTCTACACAATAAATCAAAAAATTAGCTGGGTGTGGTAGCGCATGCCTGTGGTTCCAGCTCCTTGGAAGGTTGAAGCTGAAGATCACCTGAGCCCCGCAAGTTGAGTCTGCAGTGGCTGTGAGCATGCCACTGCCCTCCAGCCTGGTGACAGAGTGAGACTCTGACTCAAAAACAACAACAACAAAAAAAACAGTTTCCCAACTGTCTGACCAAATAGTATTATTAATCTTTTATATTTTGCCCATCTGAATGGTATCTAGTGTGTTTTTAATTTTCATTACTCTTATTTTCTTACTCATGTGTTTAAGACTTGTGTTTTATCTTCCATGAACTATTTGTGCATAATGTTTTCTTATTTTTCTGTTGGATCATTTATTATCAAATACTGGTATTCTTTACTGTTTATTGGTTTGTGATATGAATTGCAAGTATTTATTCCGGCTTGTCATTATTCTTTTGCCATTGCTTATTGTGGTTTTTGCTATAAAGATTATTTAAAATGTTTTGTGTTGTAAAATTTATCAGTCTTTTGATTTATAGCTTCTGTGTCATATTTAATGGGCTACTCCTTCACCAAGATTATAAAGATACTTCTCTCAGGTTACTTCTTATACTTTTATGCTTTCACTTTTACAGCTAAATCTTTGGTCAATTTGGAATTTGTTCTGATGTAGAACATGAGACATAGCTCCAATGTTATTCTGTTCTAGATGGTTACCCAGTGGCATTTGTTGAATAATCCATCTTTTCTTCACCTATTTGGGATGCTGCCTTGCTACCTTTTGTTATATTAATAATTATGGTGGACACTCTATGAGTCAAGCATTGTGTTAGGTGGGAAATTTTAAAAGTGTAATAAATATATTACAGTCAGACATTACCATCTAGTTACAGTCACAAAACTAATACTCATGGGAAAAAATCAAATGTGGCTTGTATCAGGCAAGGCTTTATGGAGGAGTGGGCATCAGTTCCCTGACAGTTGTAAATGGAATTAGAGAAGAAAAACACACAAAAGAGAAGTAGAGAAACAAAAGAAAAGGGGGATGCTCATTAACCAAAACTGATGGTCCTAGAGGCAGGCAATTATTCAATGTAGATCCATTTAAGTAAGGCAAATAATTTTGTTTTGTATGTCTAAGGGGAGGAATTGCCATTCTAAGATGCTGGTAATTTCTTTAATTCACCTTTTTAAATTGAAATGTGGACGTAAAGATATTTGTACAAAATGACTTCATCTTTAACAGCCACTGTGAGTATGCATCTCATTAGCTGAGAATGAATTATTTGAGTATATCTGAATTGTTTCCTGGGTATATTTTCTTCTGAGTCTAATACTGAACTTCTTTGTATGAAATTAGCCATATATACCATGTATACTAGACTCTGTAACTTTAAATTCTTTATACATACACACTGGACTTTATATATATTTATAAAGTATATATATATATATATATACTTGACTATAGATGTAAACATTTATTTCTGGACTCTCAATCTATTCCACTAATCTATGTTGATACTATCAGTACTATAGTATCTTGGTTATTGTAGTTTTGTGACAAATTTTGAAATCAAGACGTATGAGTCCTCCAACTATGCTCCTTTTTGATCTGTATTTAAAATTTTTTTTTTAATTATAAAGATGTAGGTTACAATTCAGGGTCAGGTATACAAATGTTGATTATGCAGGTACCCTTGTTGATGAGGTATGCCCCTCCCTCCCCTAGCAGTATCTCACAACTACCAATCCCATGTCCCCTCCCCTGACAGTTTCCCACTACTGCTAACAACTTTGTTCTTTTTAAAGACTTTTTAGTTATGTGGGTCGCTTGTGCTTCTATATGAATTTTAGGATCAGCTTATCTATTTCTGCAAAAAAGAAAGTTAGAATTTTGACAGGGTTTGCACTGAATCTCTAATTTAATTTGGGCATTAAATGTTTCAAAATAAGCTGATTCTCCTATTTTAAAAATATTCAAGTATTTTTATAACTTTTAGAATTTTTTTCTGACATCTAATCCAAAATTTAAAGTTAATATTTACGTTATTTTTCTAGATCTGTGCTTAGTGGTGTTTCCCAGTAGCTACTATTATTAAATGTTCACTTTTGTTATCTTTTTTCTGGATGAGTATCCTGTCTGACTTGAATCTACTTAGTAATGATAATGATGGTAATGGTGCTGATACATGTAAAGTAGTTTAAAGATACTAGACATCAGGTAACAAGTGACAATAATCCCTAGTGAAGGTCATATGATTTATGGTTCAGTCTGAATGAAGGTTTTGTAAAAAGTTTGAATATAGAAAGATGTGAGAAAACTGAGTTGTCTTGTGAAATATAGTAGCTGTATGGTCAGTTCAAGTTAAAAAAGAATCCTCAATAGTTGTCTGTACTATTCATATTCATATTCACATTGTAAGCAGCAGTTCAATTTCAGGAAAACACCATGTGTTCTCATCAGTTAATTATGTTTATTTGAATGTTATTAATTTTGAAGTTTTTGTTTGATTTTAATTTGAAAATTTGCATTAATTTTACAGACAATTGAGAGCTATAAACAATCATGAAACTTTATGTCAATACTGGGGTTTACAAAAATGTATTTGTATATTACAAGATTGAGAATTTCTTTTCATGGGCAACCATCATCTACCCTCACACAGTCTTCTAGAATAAATGGAAACTTAATAAATGATGCTCAAATTAGTTTTCTTAGAATTTTTATTACTATTGTCAGTATGATTTTCTATTAGTTTTCCAGTTGTTTATTAATGGCATATAGAAACATTTTATGATTTTTGTATGTTTATCTTGATTGCTCTTATTAGCCTAAAAGTTTACCTGTAACTGCTTTTGGAATTTTGTGTAAGTCATCTCCTTCAGATGTAAACATGACAAAGTTTCCTTTTTTCTTATAAATCTTCAGTGGTTCTCTATCCCTGCCTGGCATAAAGACTTCTTCATGATCTGGCTACTTCCTACAGCATGGATATTACCTTCAGCGAGACCGTAATGCCTGCAGTTTCCAAATGTTCCGTGCTACTTTACATCTATGCTTTTGTTTTGGGTCTTCCTTTTTTTTTTTTGAGTTGGAGTCTCACTCTGTCGCCCAGACTGGAGTGCAGTGGCCACTCCCGGCCACCGCAGCCTCTCTTGCTGGGCTCCGGCGATCCTTCCGTCTCAGCCTTCCAAGTAGCTGGAACTACAAGCGCGCGCTACCATGCCCGGCTCATTTTGATTTTTTGTAGAGATGAGGTCTCGCCAAGTTGCCCAGGCAGGTCTCGAACCCGCGGGCTCAGGCAATCCACTCACCTCAGCCTCCCAAAGGCACAGGATTACAGGCTGAGCCACCGAGCCGGTTCTTCCAGCCATTAGCATAAGTGCTCAATACATTTATTTTTTTCAGAAATAGAATCTTACTAGGTTGCCCAGGCTGGCCTGGAGATCCTGGGCCCAAGCAATCCTCCTGCCTTAGCCTCCTGAGTAGCTGGGACTATAGGTGTGCACCACCACACGGAACTTAATACATTTATTTTGTTGAGTGATGTATTAACTGAGTAGGCTTCCTCTACTTGAAATGTTTTTCTCAATTTCTTTCCATCTGGTTTAAATCATTTAAGACTTTGTTCTTCCTCTAAGATCTTACCACCTTTGAAGTCTTGTCTGGCCACACCGATACAACTTCAGGCATTCTTTTTCTTTGCTTGCCTCTATTACTCAGAATTATGCATGTACCTCTGGTTTTTTTTTTTTTTTTGAGTTGGAGTCTCACTCTGTCATCCAGACTGGAGTGCAGTGGCCACTCTCGGCCACCGCAGCCTCGATCTGCTGGGCTCCGGCGATCCTTCCACCTCAGCCTTCCGAGTAGCCAGAATTACAGACATGCGCTACCACGCCCGGCTGATTTTTTCATTTATTGCAGAGATGAGGTTTCGCTGCCCAGGCGGGTCTCGAACCTGCGGGCTCAGGCAATCCACTCACCTCAGCCTCCCAAAGGCGCGGGATTACAGGCTGAGCCACTGAGCCCGGCTGTACCTCTGTTTTAATACATCTTATATGTTATATGGTAATTGTGTGTGTGTATATATATATACGTATATATACTTTTTTTACTTCAAGAAATTAAACACAAGGATTCACTCTCTCTCTCTGCATGTGACCCCACAGCTAGCAAAGCGTCTCATATGGGAACTAAATAAATATATGTTGAAGGACTCAATAAAACAGGGATTATTTTTTGGAGGATGGATGCCTTACTGTAGTATAGGCTTCCCCAGCTAGGTGAGTGTTCTAGGAACCCTTGGCTTCAGTGTACCAGCTAGTGTTGTGAGAAACTCTGTTAAGCTTCAGTAAATTTTGTTTTTGGAGATTCTTTCAACATGTTTGCCCACTTCATGGTGGGTGATTTACAAGTGCGCCTGCAGGTTTTGATAAAAAAAGGCATAGCCTTTTTTTTTTTATTTCTTTGGATGAAAAAAGTCCTCAAAGGGACATATTTTGCTGATGTGGAAGAGGTGAAACAAACAAATAAAAAACATCACAAGCACTAGAAGTCATCAAAATGGATAAATTCAAAAACCACTTTGAGGCTGGGCGCGGCGGCTCAAACCTGTAATCCTAGCATTTTGGAAGGCCGAGGTGAGAGGATTGCCTGTGCTCAAGGGTTCGAGACCAGTCTGGGCAACTTGGTGAGACCTCATCTTTACAGTAAATAAAAAAAATTAGCCGGGCATGATAGCGCACACCTATAGTTCCAACTACATGGAAGGCTGAGGTGGAAGGATTCCCTGAGCCCAGCAGGTGGAGTCTGCAGTGGCCATGAGCGTGCCACTGCACTCCAGCCTGGGCAACAGAGTGAGACTCCAACTCAAAAAACAAAACAAAACACTTTGAGCAGTGGATAAAGCATCTTGATAGTATATTGCATCAAATGGAAAGTATTTCGATGGTGACTGAAGTTTAAACATGTAAGAATAAATACACAAGATTTATAAATAAATTTCAGGTTTTTGGGTCCTTTCTCATATATTAAATAAGTAAGATACTATGTTATTACTCTTGTTTTTGTTGGCTTATAACATTTCTTTCATTTTTAAATTGAACTTAGTGTTTTTACATTTGAGTATATTTGCTGTCTGGGATTTAAGAACTATGCCTTGTGCATAAATATCACAGGGCAGCTTTTTTGTACTCCACTCTCCTTAAAACACTCTCATGACTTTTAACTGTAATTCAAATAAATTTCAACTCCAGTCTCCTTAGCCAGACATGCAGAGACCCTACATCGTAGGTCTCAACATACCTCTCTGAAATCATCTCCCATTCACTCCCTCCACTTCCAAGATGTTCCATCTCTAATAGCTCTCTTTATGTATCCCCTACCTGAATATGCCAAGCTCATCCTTACCTAGAAGGCTTTACATTTGTTTTTTTTTCTTTTCTTCTTGGAAAGCTTTCTTCAAATGTTTGCATGGCTGCCATATTTTTCATCCTTAAAATCTTGGTCCAAGCCGGGCTCGGTGGCTCAGCCTCCCCAGCGCTTTGGGAGGCTGAGGTGAGTGGATTGCCTGAGCCGGCAGATGTGAGATCCGCCTGGGCAACTTGGCAAGACCTCATCTCTACAAAAAATCAAAAATTAGCTGGGTGTGGTAGTGCGCGCCTGTAATTCTAGCTACTTGGAAGGCTGAGGCGGAAGGATTCCTGGAGCCCAGCAGGTCGAGGCTGCGGTGGCCGGGAGCGGCCCCTGCACTCCAGCCTGGGAGACGGAGTGAGACTCCAACTCAAAAACAAAAAGAAAAAAAAAAAATCTCGGTCCAATTTTCTCCTCAAAGAGGTATTCCCTCACCACCTCCAGCAAAATATTTACCCTGCCTCCTCTTGCCCACTGCCTGTTATTTTCAATCCTATGTTAGCTTGTGTTATCTTCATAGTTCTTATAAGTAGCTGAAATAATTTTATTTATAAATTTATTGTTCTTTCCTTGCATCAGAATATAAACTCCTTGAAGGCATTTTTTTTTTAAACCAAGTAGATGGTCCTGTCTCATGCACAAAACTTAATAAGGATATCTGATCCCAAACCACACAAAATGGGGACCAAAGAGAAGTCCAAACTTTACCTGTATGATGATCTCTTGTATACCTAATCCTGAGTTGTACCCCATATCTTTAAAAAAAGCCTCTCAAATAATTTTTGACTAATTATAATACATATGCCCTGAATTGTTCCTTATTTTCCTTTCACTTATTTTTGCATATAATAACTTTTTCTCTTATTTGTAAACCTAGCTTTTTTTTTTTTGAGTCAGAGTCTTGCTCTGTTGTCCAGACTGGAGTGCAGTGGCTGCTCCCAGCCACCGCAGCCTCGACCTGCTGGGCTCCGGCGATCCTTCCACCTCAGCCTTCCAATGGAACTATAGGCGCATGCTACCATGCCCGGCTAGTTTTTGATTTATTGTAGAGATGAGGTCTCGCCAAGTTGCCCAGGCGGGTCTCGAACCCGCGGCCTCAGGCAGTCCACTCACCTCAGCCACCCAAAGGCGCAGGATTACAGGTTGAGCCACCGAGCCCAGCCGTAAACCTAGCTTTTTAAAGGATGCCTCTAAATCAAAAGTCAGTTACTTTATGGCAAAGAAACCCAGAGGTGTTCAACCACACAAACAAACTCTCAATTATTAGGGAGTCTTTTCTAAACCATGTGAACAATTGTGTTTCTCTTCTTTTTAAAATTGATGGGCTGGGTGCATTGGCTCACACCTGTAATTCTAACACTTTGGAAGGTGGAGATGAGAGAATTTCCTGAGTCCAGAGGTTCAGCACCAGCCGGGGCAACTTGGTGAGATCTCGTTTCTGCAATAAATAAAAAAATTAGCTGGGCATGGTGGCATGTGCCTGTGGTTCCAACTACTTGGTATGCTGAGGTGGAAAGATGCCTAAGCCCAGCAGGTCAAGGCTGAGATGACTGGAAGCACGCCACTCTACTCTAGCCTGGGTGACAGAATGAGTCTCTGAATAAAAAAAAAAAAGGCTGGGCTTGGTGGCTCAGCCTGTAATCCCAACACTTTGGGAGACTGAGGTGAGTGGATCGCCTGAACCTGAGATCAGACCAGGCAACTTGGCGAGATCTTGTCTCTACAATAAATAAAAAATTAGTTGGACATGGTAGCATGTGCCTATAGTTCCAGCTACTTGGAAGGTTGAGGCAGAAGGACCGCCCGGAGCCACCCACTCTGGGGTGGCCGTGAGTGTGCCACTGCACTCCAGCCTGGGCGATGGAGTGAGACGCCAACTCAAAAAATAAAAATAAATAAAAATAAAGTTTATGATGGATGACCTGTGCTAGTATTCTATTGTTCTGAACTTTTGTTCAAAACGTTTATCATTATTTATTTTTTCCTATTTATTTTGCCATTTGCCAACTAGACCGTAATCTACTGGAGGCAGGAGGCATGTCCAGTCCTTTGGACTCATGGTATTGAGTAGAGTGAACAGGGTGTCGAGCTTCTCAATAAACTCTGCTTAGTGTTTTCATTGCAACTGATATCAAGAGATAAAGAGGAAAAAAAGGTCAAATCAATACAACAGTATAATTAATGATCATCATATCTCTATAACAAACTTGGTGGAAGAAGAATGTTGCTATTTTTAAAAATATTGCTTGTGTGTTTTGCTATAAAACTTTCCATATTAACTCTTTTTATTGTTTTAAAGCTCTTCATATTATCATGGTTATAATGACATAGCCTTTGTAGCTGATTAACCTAATTAAGCTGGGCAAGGTGGCTCATGCCTGTAATCCCACTACCTTGGGAGGCTGAGGTGAAAGGATTGCCTGAGCCCAGGGGTTTGAGATCAGCCTGGGCAACTTGGTGAGACCTCATCTCTACGATAAATCAAAAAATTAGCTGGGCATGGTGGTGTGTGCCTGTAGTTCCAGCTGCTTAGAAGGCTGAGGTGGAAGGTTCACCTGAACCAAGCAGGTCACTGGGAGTACCACTGCATTCCAGCCTGGACAAGAGAGTGAGACTCCTACTCAAAAACCCTAATTAAAAGACTAACTTAAAGCCTTTCAGGGCTCCAACAAAAGAAAAAAAAAACATTTAGTAGGGAAAGGCGCTAGAATTACACTTATGTAATGAACTGAATGCTTATATTCCCCCAAAATTCATATGTTGATACCCTACCTCCTAATGTGATGGTATTAGGAGGTGGGGGCTATGGAATGTAATTAGAATTAAAGTATTTTATTTTATTTATTTTTGTATTTTAAAGATGGGGTACTGAAGGGTTAAGTACATAAGTGGTCATCGTACAGGTGAAGTTTGGGCCTCCCATTGGTCCTCACTTCACCTTGGTGTGGGATCAGGTATCCTTATTAATGTTATGGGTCCCTAGATAAAGTCTTGGGGGCACAGTCCCCATGAAAGGAATTAGTGCCCTTATAAGAGTCCCCACTGATCTTGCTTCTCCCTACTCTCTGCTGTGTGAGAATATAATAAGAAACTGGCAATCTCCAACCCAGAAGAGAGCCCTTACCAGAACCCCACCAAACTGGCCACCTGATCTTCCAGCCTCCAGAATGTGAGAAATAAATTTCTGTTGTTTATAAGCCACTCAGTCTATGGTAACTTGTTATAGCAGCCCAAACTGACTAAGACACCTTCTTTTAGGCAATCTTTTACTTTCTTTAAGAAAAAAATGCACATAAGTAAATGTTTTAACATCCTAGGGGGGTTAAAATCTTGCTGGGGTTAGATGTATAAATTGATAACAATGATCTTTCAGGAAGATCTGGTAGAAACTTACCTTCTTACTATAATTGAAAGAGATGTTATTTCATTACACCATTTGTGATATGCTGAATTTATATGCAGTGTTTATAATATCTCTCATATATTTTATGGAAGTAAGAGTTTTAGTATGTTTATCAAATTAAAAATTGCCTCTAAGATTGTTCATTCCATTTCTAAACTTTATCACTGATTATAGATACAAGGCACTTCTATCATTTATTTTAAAGACTGTTTATTAACTTGTCTTTAGGCTAGTTCAGATTGCGTATTGCTAAGAAATTAAGTGCTTTGGACAATCAGTGATTTGCATAATTATTGTTTTGGAGATAATTCTGTAGGGAATAGTCTGCATCTATGAATATTTATAAACTATCTGATTTATAAGCATAGAAACAATGAATATAAGGCATTGTTATCTAGTTGTTTGAAAGATAATAAAACACCCACAGAGAATAAATGTTATATATTTGATAGGGCTCAAATGACTGTATCACTAATCATATAATAGAAAAGAAAGAAAAGGGAGAAATGTTTATTATTTAGATTATTTTCTCACTTTCAGGACACAGTCTAAAATTCTCCACATAGTAGTTTATGTTTGAGTGTGTGTATCTGTGTATGATGATACATATGTAACATGTCTGAATGACTTATATCATATATTTGCGTGAAGAGATTTAATCTAGATCATGGTCTGGAAAACTTAATGCCTGTGGATCGAATCAGACTCACTACCTGTTTTTGTGAGTCAGGCTTTATTAAAACACAGCAATGGGTCGGGCAGGGTGACTCAAGCCTGTAATCTCAGCACTTTGGGAGGCGGAGGCGAGAGGATTGCATGAACTCATGGCTTCAAGACCAGCCTGGACAACTTGGTGAGAACTTGTCTCTATAATACCTCAAAAAATTAGCCGGGCATGGTGGTGTGGCCTATAGTTCCAGCTACTTGGAAGTCTGAGGCAGAAGGATTGCCTGAGTCCAGCAGGTTGAGGCTGCTGTGGCTGAGAGTGTGCCAATCCCTCCAGCCTGGGTGACAGAGTGAGACTCTCACTCAAAAAAATCCCAAAAAACAAAAAACATAACAATGCTCATTCTTTTGCATATTACCTGTGGCTGCTTTTATGCTGACAGCAGAGTTGAGCACAGCCTGCAAAGCCATGTAAAGGTTACAGAAAAGTTTGCAACCCCAACCTAGATTGATTATACAGATTCAGCTGACACTAGTACCCCAGAAACACTGTTTTTGTACTTTTAAGTGTTTTTAAGGTGTGTTTTAAGCAATGATTATTTGAAGATTTCTGATACCAGACACAAATACCCCCAACCACAAAAGGAAAAAAATAGATGAGTTTAGACTTTATAATAATTAAGACCGGATTTGGTGGCTCAGCCTGTAATTCCGCCACTTTGGAAGGCCAAGGAGAGTGGATTGCCTGAGCCTGCAGGTTCGAGACCAACCTGGGCAACTTGGTGAGACCTTATCTCTACAATAAATAAATAATAAAAAAAAATAGCCAGGCACAGTGGTGCATACCTGTAGTTCTGGCTACTTGGAAGACTGAGGCGGAAGGATCGCCAGAGCCCAACAGGTCAGCCCTGGGGTGTCTGTGAGCATGCCACTGCATTACAGCCTGGGTGACGGAGTGAGATCCCAACCAAAAAAAAATTTAAAAATTTTTCTCAAAGTTGGACGCAGTAACTCCCAAATCCAGCACTTTGGGAGGCAGAGGTGAGAAGATTGCTTGAGTCCAGAGGTTCAAGAGCAGCCTGGGCAACTTGATGAGACCTCGTCTCTATAATAAACAGAAAAATTAGTCGGGCATCATGGTTTGTGCCTGTGGTTCCAGCTACTTGGAAGTCTGAGGTGGAAGGATCACCTGAGCCCAGCAGGTCAAGGCTGCAGTAGCTGTGAGTGTGCCACTGCACTCCAACCTGGGCAACAGAGTAAGACTCCTACTCAAATAAATAAATAAAAATAAAAACATAAAAACAAGCTAAAAACTCGAAGAAAACATTTGCAATATTATATGTGTCAAGTTACAAATACATATAAGTAATATATATTCCAGAATATATAAATAATTCTGTAAGTCAGTAATATAGACAGACAACCTACAAAATATGAAAAACTAAAACAGATATTTGAGCAAAAAGAAGAGAAATGAATGGCTAATAAATATATGAAAAAGTGCTTGACATCATCATGGAAATGCAAATTAAGATCACATAAATGCCATTTAATACTCAGATAAATAACTAAAATTATTATCATTTTTTTTCTGATTCAAGATTTCTGTCAGGCAGGTTGGAGTGCAAGAACAGGATCACGACTCACTGAAGCCTCAAACTTCTGGGCTCGGGCAATTCTTCTGCCTCAGCCTCCCAGGGAGCTGGGATTACAGGTATGCACCATCATGCCTGGCTAGTTTATTTTTGCAGAGATGAAGTCTCGCTATATTGTCTAGACTGGCCTTGAACTTCTAGGCTCAACTAATCCCTTCTCCTTGGCCTCCCAAGGTGCTGGGATTACAGGAATGAGCCACCAAACCCAGCCTAACAATGTTGACAAGAACAATGGTGAGAATGTAGAAAACTGAAACTTTCAGTTTGCTGGTAAGTGTGTAAAATGGTACAATCACTTGGAAATAGTTTGGCAGTTTTTATAAAATTAAAAATAGGTCTACCCTGTGATCTAACAATTTCATTCCTAGATATTTACTCATGAGATGTCCAAATACAAAAAGCATGCTAATATGTGCTTGATTCATAAGAGATACAAAATGAAAACACCTCAATTGTTCATTAATAGGACAATGAATGAATAAATGGTGATACAATGATATAATGTATTACTACTCAGCAATTTAAAGGAGCAAATTACAGAAACCAATACCAACATAGATTCATCTAAAAAATTTTATGTTTAATGAAAGAAAGCAGACACAAAATACCAGAAACTACCATATGTTTTAATTTTTTATGATGTTCAGGAAGTGACAAAAAACTGAAAGCTAAATGTCCACAAATTGGATAGGCAAAATGTAGCCTCTATATAATGAAATATTATTCAGCATAAAAAAAAAACCAAACAAGCATCTAATATAATTGATCCATCTGATATAATAGGTAAAGCATTGTGCTAAGTGAAAACAACCAAGCACAAAACACTACATATTGTCTGATTCTACATATGTGCAAATTTTCTGGAAAGGCAAATCTATGATAATGGAAAGCACATTAGTGATTGCTGGGCCTGGGAGTGGGTGTAGGGATTGGTACAAATGGGTGTGAAGGAACTTTCTGAGGTAGTGTAAAGGCAGTTCTGGATCATGGTGATGGTTGCACAACTCTATACATATACTAAAAGTCATTGAACTGTAGACTAATGATGGGTGAACTTCATGATATGTATTCTAAATATATGAAACAAGGAACAAACAAAACTAATAGTGGTAGAAATCAGAACAATTGTCTCTAAGCAAGGAGTAAGATTGAATGGAAAGAAAAAGTAGGAATCCATGTCTTGATTGGGCTACTGGTTATACACGGGTGCTTATAATTGTCAAAGTTCACGGAACTCTAGAGTTAGGATTTGTGTATTTTTATAGATGTATTTTTATACATAAAAAGAAAAAGTCACTACAAATTTGAACTTTGTTGACTTGGAAAAAAGTAGCAGTAGGAGATACCCAGATTATACTTTGCTTGATTCTGAGGCACAAAAAAAGTGGCCATGTAGGAAAGTGATGCTTGCATTTATTTTATCATATGTGAAATAATTTCTGAAGCAGAAAAATATGCAGAAGTTTGAGGACAGAGAGGTGATGTTGACATAGAATTTGTTTGGTCCTTTAGATACAAGAGATTAGTAAAAGAAAAGAAAATGAAATGTCTTTTATTTTTAAGAGAACACATTTTTGCTGCAGAGACCATTGCTATGTTTTTTGTTTGTTTGTTTGTTTTTTTAGTTGAAATCTCACTCTGTTGCCCAGGCTAGAGTGTAGTGGCACTCTGATGACCCCTGCAGCCTCCACTGCTGGGTTCCAGGGATCCTTCCACTTCAGCCTTTCAAGTAGCTGGAACTACAGGCGCTGACCACCACAACCAGCTAATTTTTTGATTTATTGTAGAGATGAGGTCTCGTCAAGTTGCCCTGGCTTGTCTCGAACCTGTGGACTCATACAGTCCTCTCACCTTGGCCTCCCAAAGTGCTGGGATTACAGGCACGAGCCACCGCACCCAGCTGCCATGTTTTTTTTCAAGCCAGGAACTTTAAGAGGTTGGTTAGGGGCAAGCAACTCTCCTCAGTTTACGACTGGAAGCACTATGAATAAGAAGGTTAAAGGTTTTGTTTTGTTTTGTTTTTTTGAGAGTAGAGGAAAACTTAGGTTTAATTAAGTAGTGATGGATAAAAAGGTGCATAATTTACACCTAGTTATTTTTACCTTTGTTCCTTATTCTTTATTGGGTGCTTTAGAGGCAGAACCTGAGACAGCAGTGCTCGCTGAGGAAGGGGGATGAGAATTGCAGGGCAAAGCAAGAATGTGTCTCAGCTGTAGATCCCACTGGGACGTTCTGGGATAAAGACTGCAATAGCCACGCGCGGTGGCTCGAACCTGTAATCCCAGCACTTGGGGAAGCCGAGGTGAGAGGACTGCCTGAGCTCGAGGGTTCGAGACCAGCCCGGGCAACTTGGTGAGACCTCATCTCTACAATACAAAGCAAAAAATTAGCCAGGCATGGGAGTGAGCCTGTAGTTCCGGCTACTTGGAAGCTGAGGCAGAAGGATCGCTGGATCCCAGCAGCAGGTCGAGGCTGCGGTGGCCGTGAGCTTGCCAGTGCACTCCAACCTGGGCGACAGAGAGAGAGAGAGACTCCTACTCAAATAACAAAACAAAACAAACAAACAAACAAAAAAACTGCACTAAAGAGCTGGTCCCATCGTGTGTTAAGTGGGTGGCCCTTTTCACTTATATTAGCGAAGGTTTCAAAGGGGGTTTTGTTGGAGGGTGTAGCCTTCCTGGTGTGGGGGCTCCTTTTGGTGATTTTCTTAGTCTGTTCAGGTTGCTATAGCAAAATACGAACACGTTTTCACATCCACTTGACATTTCTTGTCTTCTTTCATCTGGGTTTTACATGACCAACTCCTGGGACCCATTTCTCTTCTGTTCTCTCAGACCTGGGACTCTGATGGATCTGAGCTTCCTTTTCTTTTTTCCTCTTTGTCACAATTTTTATCTTATAAATAATAGAAATGTATTGCTCATGGTGCTGGAGTCTGGGAAATCAAGGATTAAGGCACCAGCAGATTCAGTGTCTGATGAAGACCTCTTCTTATAGGTGGTACCTTCTCAATGTCCTCTTTTTCTTTTTTTTTTGAGTAGGAGTCTCACTCTGTCACCCGGGCTGGAGTGCAGTGGCATGCTCATGGCCACCACAGCCTCGAACTGCTGGGCTCAGGCAATCTTCCACTTCAGCCTTCCAAGTAGCTGGAGCCACAGGCATGCTCCACCATGACTGTCTAATTTTTGATTAATTGTAGAGATGAGGTCTCTCCAAGTTGCCCAGGCTGATTTGGAACCCTTGGACTCAGGCAATCCTCTCGCCTCTGCCTTCTTAAATGTTGGGATTACAGGTGTGAGCCACTGTGCCTAGCCAACCCACCTCTTAATACCTTTGCATTGGGAGTTAGGTTTCAACATGTGAATTCTGGGGGAACACCAGCATTCAGATCACAGCATTCTTCAGGAAATGGAAGCATCTGTGAGCTGTTATCCACCAACAGTCACAGCAGCCAGGTGAGGGGACAGGGGACAGGGTCCCCCCACAGCATCCACTACAATACATAATAAAAAAAAAATAACTCTGAAGAGTTAAAGTTTTTTTTTGGAAAAAACTTAAGGGCATATTCAATTAAGAATTTTAAAACTCTTTTCTCTTTATATTTGGAAGAAGGTATTTTCTGAAACAAAAATCAGGATATTTTGTCAAGTCATATGTCCTGGTTTTGGATCTAGAAATACATTACTCTGTTTGGAAATTTATTTTATGAGACACATAACACATACATTTAACATATTTATTGGTATGTTTAACAAACATGAAGATAACCAATAAAGATGGATAGAATCGGGGTGCTTTGGAACATACAAGGCTTATTATTCCCAAGGGTCATATTCAGATTTGATGGAAACAATTTTTTGTTTGCTTTACAAATCTCAATTCCTTCGGTCCCACTCAAACATCTGTTCAGCTTTTCCCTTCCTTTAAGTTTCCCGGTCATATACACAACACTTTGTTTCTATTTATTAATTTTTCTTTCGAGAAATCATTTTTCTTCTTGTTTTATCCTGCTTTTCAAAAGGGCATGGCTAGAGATTTCTCAGGAAGCTTATTCTTGTCATCTAAGCTATTATGTCCGTTAATTGTTATCTCTATCGTTATTTTTTTCATCTTGTTATTCTCAGAATCAAGCAAGTGGGAATACACCTCAGTGTCCAGGAGACAAATAGTAAAATGTTGACAATAGGTAATAATGTTTTACTGCTATCATCATCTGTTATAACTCCTCTGATACCCATTACATATGTTTATGAAGGCCAGGGTGGAAGAACAGGGAAAGTCTGCTTTTGAGAAACTGTTTGGGCTCTCTTCAGTCTGATGAGGAGTTTAAAATGGTTACCCACCCATCCCCAGATTATTATTGTATAACTTTTATTAAATCTTCATTAAATGCCAGATGTTGTTTCATGGTAAAAGTCAGAGAAAATTTTAAATGTGTTTTAAACCAAAAGTGTTGCAGCTTTCGTTGTCTTTTAATTTCTTCTGTCTTTTTTTGCATTCCTCATATTCCTAATCTTCTAATTGTCTCTCTTGATATTACTCCTTCTCAGAAAGACCGTCAACAGGCTCAGGATGTTGATTTCTGAACTGTATTTCATATGAATACATACTGCTTAGAAATCCCTTTATCTTGTAATGGTCCACACACCCCCGCCCCCAATCAGGATCCTCTCCCTACCTTCAAATACGTTGGCTTCATCTTGCTGCTAACATTTTCATCCAGTGACTTTAGAGTGGAAGCTTTGTTGTTAGGGTTTCTCAAGCGGGCGCTCTGAGGGATCCAGTGAACACCACAAGGTTTTTGCCACGTCCTCCGCCCAAGCCTAATTTTTAATCTTGCTTTTGAATTCCTTGGACCTCAGATGACTTCACTACTTCTGAATATCTCTTTCTGGCACCTCGTTTCCTCAGAAGCAAGGCCACGCTCTGTTTTTACTTCCCCTTGACATGTCTTGTCTTCCTTCATCTGGGTTTTACAGGACCAACTCCTGGGACCCATTTCTCTTCTGTTCTCTCAGATCTGGGACTCTGATAGATCTGAGCTTCCTTTTCTTTTTTCCTCTTTGTCACCGTTTTTATCTTAATGTCAAGAAAAAAAGCCCCCAAACTTTTAAAATCTGTTTCTTAAACTGTTTCTATGGAAGTTTGTATTTCCATTAAACGCCCTGACAATTGTTTATATTAATGTCACTATTAATTTGATTTTTTGTTTGGGTTGTGAGTGTGTGTTTGATCAGTTTACTCTGTCTTCTGATGCCATAGCACAAATAAGATTCCTAGAACCAGTGTTGAGGCGCAAGACTCAAAATACCTTCTTACCCTGGAAATATTGTATTTTTTCTACACTTTAGTCCAGGAAGATGACACATTCCTCTCTGCATCCAGAATTTATTTTTACTTTTTTGTTTCTGGTTGAACTTTGAATAAATCTACACTCTGGAGTCTTAAAAGTAGTGACAATGATTAAGTTAGTAACATACCACTCCCTTCTCTCTTCAGAAACAAGATTAAGAAGGAAAAAATAAGCTGGAGTAATGAAATCCAACCCACATATTACCCCAAGAGGTTGAAGTGCAAATTGCAGAATTTAACCTATTTGAACAAGTCTTTTTTGGCTTCCAGAATGAATTCTTACTGCCTCCAGGACTAGACTTCTACATACCTCACATGATGTACAGTCACTTATGAGTGTAGCTACTCTTTATAGACCTTTATGAGTGTAGCTACTCTTTATAGAACCTTCACTGTACCCAGACCGAATCTCAGACTTTACCTCAGATTCTTCCTATGTACAACCTGCTATGTAAGCCTAGCATCCACCAAGTATTTAGAATTTAAGAGATACACAGCTCTCTTTGATGTTTTTGGAGTAATCTCTCTCCTCAGTTACCCATCCACTGTGGAATTATTGTCATACTAGAATATTTTCACCTGTAACCTTAGGTGTACAAATATTCCTTAAAGCTTCATACTGTTATAGTTTGCCAAGATGCATAAGCAAATGATCTTTAGGCAAATATTCTATGCACATTATTAATAGCTGAGGTTTGGATCTCCAACTAGTTTAAACTGCTTAGACTATATGTAATCCACCAGAATCACATTTTTCCTTCTAACTTGAATGAGCCAAGTGACTCAATTCTCCCAGACCCATTTGCTGACCTGATTCCTTGGGACTTAGAATCAATTTTAGACAAAGGAGTATGCAAAATGGAATCCAAGAAAGTTCTTCTAGTCAGAGACAAGGCAAACCTAAAGTATCTCTTCCAAGTTTTTTTTCTTTTGCAGTCCATCCAAATCCATTATACTGAGTATTTTTCATGGGATTGAGAGATGTAAGATCAATGAGTAGGTGCAGGTAATAGGTTTTGGTGGGGAGATAATAATTGGTTTTCAATATTAACATCTGCCTAAAATTCTAGAAATTACTTTGAAATGCATAAATGTAACCTGAGAGAAGTTAGGATTATAAAAAGATCTAGAAGTCATCTGCATAAAGCATTTAAGGCTATGGTAGTAGGTGGAAAATTGTGTAAGTGAATGAGAAGTATGTATCTGAGTCCAGAACACCTAAGTTTAGTTCCAGCTCTATCACCTTTTAACTAAGGTACCTTGGGCAAATTATCTACCATCTGTGATACTTAGTTTTCTCATTTCTATAATGGAGCTTGCCTTAGGTTATCTTTAAGTGCCCTTTTAGCTTCAAAATTCTACTATCTTAAGAAATTGCTAAAGGTGAAAGTGCAGAGATAAAATATAGAGAACCTGTAAGCACCTAGTGGAATTGAGACTTAAGGTAGATCTCAAAGCTGAGAGCAACTTAAGAAAGTGCATATTTGAATGAGATTATTTGTTTTTTGATTAACACAACTTTTTTCTCCCCTCACCCCCATGGGCATTAAGGCCCAATTTCCATTACAATTTCCTCTTTACAGGAAAAATGCAGTACTCTAAGGAGGTTACAATAACTGAGACTAATGATGGTTTAAGTATAAAACATTAGAATGAAACAAGTGAACTTTAGGGATGATGTGCCTACGATAAAATAACAACCGATTACAACCTTAATGTGGTATAAAAGAAGCAAAGTCAATTGGTTCCAAGATTGCATACCTATGAGATACTATAATTGAAGACATGGCATAAGAGGAAATGGAAATTAAAGAGTAGTAATCCATAGGTGTCTTTATGAGGAGGTCGTAACACTTTGCAGGCATCCAATTAATCCTTATTATATCTTTAAGAGGCAGTTGAGAGAACAGATATTATTTTCAGTTAGAAATGGATGGCCAGTGTTTATGGGGTAGGCATGTGGCACTTGTAGGAGCAGTCAAGTGTCACTGCTAAAAGCATGTACTCTGCCTGCTCAGGACCTGCATTTAACTCCCCAAAGCATTATGTCCTGGGGCATGCTGCTTATTTGGGTTCCAATGTTCTTGCCTACAAAGTGGGGATCATAATGGTTATTAGTAGTTGTTAAGGTTAAATAATACATGTAAAGTGCTTCTAATGGTATCTGCCACATACTAAATGTAGTCAATAGAAATTATTACCACTATTACTACTTTGATGACAATTAGCGATATGTAGTGAGATTTTGGAATATGCAAAAGGGAGTTAATGTTTTTTCAGAATTCTTATTTTAGGGCTCCTATTCTGTAATGTAGTCTAGGGAGGACAGGAACTGTGAGGATCCCTGTGGCAGTTCACAGTGTGGTCTCAATATTAATATTAATGATACCACAGTGCCTTTAATTTTAGAATACAAAACTTATGACATTTTATTGAAGACAAGTGGAAGTTAAATAACAGATAACACCTTTTTCTTTTCCCATTAGTTTTGGGTTTTTAATGGATAGTGGTAGTAGGAATTAGGTTAGAGAGGCATAGTTTTTTTTTTTTTGAGTTGGACTCTCACTCTGTTGCCCAGGCTGGGGTGCAGTGGCACACTCAGGGCTGCTACTGCCTCGACCTGCTAGGCTCAGGTGATCTGTCTGCCTCAGCCTTCCAAGTAGCTGGAACTACAGGCATGCACCACCATGCCCGGTTAATTTTTTGATTTATTGTTGAGACAAGGTCTCTCCAATTTGCCCAGGCTGTTCTTGAACCCGTGGGCTCAGGCGATCCTCTTATCTCTGCCTCCCAAAGTGCTGAGATTACAGGTTTGAGCCATGGTGCCCGGCTGGCATAGTTTGTTTAAAGGGTATTTCTCCCCATGAAAGGGGTCCATGAAAAGCAAAAGCTTGGGAAATTTTTGTGCTAGAGTATGACAGTAAGATTTTTAAAAAAGATACTTAAAAAAAGATAGAAGTGCAAAGTCAGGCTACTAGCTGTTGTATAGTCTTTCAACTTCTACTTCCACCCTACATTCCTTCAGGATTTCTTTTTTTTTTTTTTTTTTTTTGAGTTGGAATCTCACTCTGTCACCCAGGCTGGTGTGCAGTGGTACATCACGGCCACCCTAGCTTCGAACTGTTGTGCTCAGGTGATCCTTCTGCCTCAGCCTTCCAAGTAGCCAGAACTACAGGTGCATGCTAATTTTTTGATTTATTGTAGAGATGAGGTCTCGCCAAGTTGCCCAGGCTGTTCTCAAACCTGTGGGGCTCAGGCAATCTGCTCACCTCGGCCTCCCAATGTGCTGTGATTACAGACTTGAGCCAATGTGCCCGGCATTCAGGATGTATTTCTACTCCATCCTTTTAGTTAAGCCTTCTACCCTCTGAAAAACTCTCCTACCTTAGCTCATTAATCCATATCTTCTGATCCTTTAATACATGATTCAAAACATTCTGACTGCTGTCCCTACGTAGATCACCCATTGAATCACCTCAGTATACACATATTGTTTGCACTATTTTAATTTGCACTGATTTCTATACCGCTTTGGAAACCCTATGTTAGACCATTTGTAATGCATGGATAATCAGTCCTATTGAAAATTTCTTGATGTCAGGAACCATATCTTCTATTTCTAGTGTGTCTTTCTAGGATGCTCAGCATACTCAGAAACATTTGCTAAGTACCCAGTGATGCTTAATGAATGTTATTGACTGACAAGACTTTCATGCAATTGAGACAGCAATGAGACATGTGAAAGATTTCTGAGAGACAAGCAGAGAAACAGAGACCAGAGGTGTATAGATCTGAGTTTTATTCATGAAGTGAGAGTAGTTTCACCAGACAAAAGTCCTAGTTTTTCTTAAACGTTTTCATGCACGTAAGCATTCTGTGCTTTTAATCATTTTCAATGTCTCTTTTTGTATATTCTTACAAAATTTGTATGGCTTTCTCTCTAAGAAAGATGACCCTAATTGAAAGGTGAAAGAATACCATAATTTATATAATGGTATTATATTTTCTTTCGAATATTCTCCAATTATGGAGAACTTTAAGATTGTTCCTGTTAGCTAACTATGCCATGTACTGTAATTTTAAAAATGAATTCATTTTACCATTTTTATCTTCGTGTGACATATCATCATCAAATTTTCAGAGGTGAATGTGACCAGCATATAAAAATCTAAAACAAATCATATATTCTTTGAAAAATATGGAGTATATTTAAATTTCCGATATAATTTGGTATATATCTTAGTTTAATGTGGGAAACATTCTGGGAGAAATTTGTATATAAAAATAAAGCAAAAGGAACCTAATTTGCTTCCTTTCTAAGTTTTCCTGCACTAGTGCTGTAAATGCCAGAGGAAGAGAGAAAATTATATAAGCAATGCAATGTATACTGAAAAGACATTATTGCAAAGAAACACTGTGGTACATAATTGTCTTAGTAATTCTCTACCTTGAAAAGCAGTCAAATGGTCTTCAATTCAGAGTAATCATTGGGCCATATGTCAGATGTAATCACAGTATAAATATTCAAATACTGTATATGTGTATGCATATATACATGTTTATAATAGATTTGATTAAATATACTGCGGAAACAAAAACTTTTGAGATAGTAATTTTTTTTTTTTTTTTGAGTTGGAGTCTCACTCTGTCGCCCAGACTGGAGTGCAGTGGCCGCTCCCGGCCACCGCAGCCTCGACCTGCTGGGCTCCGGTGATCCTTCCGCCTCAGCCTTCTGAGTAGCCGGAATTACAGGCATGCGCTACCACGCCCGGCTGATTTTTTGATTTATTGTAGAGATGAGGTCTCGCTGCCCAGGCGGGTCTCGAACCCGCGGACTCATGCAATCCACTCACCTCAGCCTCCCAAAGGCGCGGGATTACAGGCTGAGCCACCGAGCCCGGCTTGATAGTAATTTTTTAATAGGAATCTCAAGGATTCCTGAAATTACTCAAATTTTTAAATGGTAACTATCATTGATATTAGTGCTATCATTCATAGAATATAGTGTGCAAGAGAGAATAAGAGTACTGATTATCAGCAAAACAACTTAATCCTGTGTGTAAGTGAATGTCTGGCATATAAAACACTACATTTGATCTTAGCCAAAAGGCCAAGAAGTGATGGCATATAAACTAAATTTGGTCCTTGCTACTAAGCATATCAAAAATTAGTATCAATTAATTATATTTCAGGGGCTAATATGCAACTCAGGTTAATGGTCCCTGGGTCTCAGTACATTCAGTTGTTTCATAGCAAGTACCTTTCACTTTGGTGCCATATTAATGCAACAATCAGATAACCAGTACCTGTACTTAACATAAATGAGGACTTATTTGCCTCAGAGTGATTAAAGTGACTTATATTCGTTGTTTTCGCCTTGCTTCTCTTAAGTAACATTAAGTAACATTATTTTTTGTCTCTTGTCCAAATGAACAAGGCATTAGGTCTAACATCAAGAGGAGTTTCTGTAGTTCTCAACTATAGCTCATTTTGAAAGAAATGTATAATCGGCTGTTTGTGAAGACTACTAGTAGCCTAGAAGAAGCCATTGAAATGCAAATATAAAATTCTCTAATTGGAACATTTTTATGAATCGCTACAATAATTTTTACATCTTTTTAGAAGAGATTAGAAAAGTCTTTTAAATTTTTGACAGTAAGTTCTGTAGCCAAATTTAGTGTTTTATATAAAAAAAAGGTAGGTATAGCTTCTGCTTTTAGATATACTTGAGATGAGAAGGAAAATTAATGTCTCTTTTCCTCTATCATTGGTGATTATGTGCAATTCTATTAAAGTCATGATCAGTAACATAAAGGTGTGTAAATGAAATGTAAAACTACAAAAAAATGCTTGTAAAAGTTTTTTTTTTTTTTTTAAATGGATACACTTTTCTAATTCCCAAACAATCTGGAATCTGGCAAATGCAGAGTATTTTCGTTAGATGGATTTATGTGAGAGAAAAAACAATGAGAGAAGGGTTGCTTAAGTATCTAAAGGGCACCTTGATGATATCTGGCATTTGAGGTGTCTGTTATTTAGAATTGTTCCTGTGTTTTTTCAAAGCAAAAGGGAAATGAAGGAAATGCTTTGAAATTCTGCCCACTATGTTGGTTATGAAATATCTCTTGTAGTCACATTCAAACAGACAAACAAAGGCCAGGTGCAGTGGCTCACACCTGCAATCCCAGCAGTTTGGAAGGCAGATGCGAGAGGATTGCCTGAGCCCTGGTGTTTGAGACCAGCCTGGGCATCTTGGTGAAACATCAACATTGCCTCTACAGTTGAAAAAAAAATTAACTGGGTGTGGTGGCACGTGCCTATGGTTCCAGCTACTTGGAAGGCTGAGGTGAAAGGATAGCCTGAGCCCAGCAGGTCGAGGCTGTGGTGGTTGTGAACGTGCAACTGCACTCTAACTTAGGAGATAGAGTGAGACCCTGACCCAACAAACAAACAATAACAACAACAAAAACAAAACTGACAAACACAGTCCCCCAAAACGTCTTAAATTGTGAAAGGGTGGCTACCTGGCCAAAATAAGCATATTAAACTATAAAGACTGGATATGCAATTGACCACTATAATATAAAACACATGGAAAATTAAAACATTTATTATTCTAGCCCAGCAGTTCTCAAAAGGAATGCCTAGAGCTGTGGTTACATAGATTCTGACTTGGTTTGTCTGAGGTGGGACTCAGTACAGGCTAATTCTTTTAAAGCTCTCCTGGTGATTCTGGTATGAGTGTGTGGTTGAGAAACAATGCTTTGCACTACAGACCTTGAGAGGAAAGCTGAGACTTTAGGGTGGATTGGCCCTCTTTTGAAATCCTGGCTCTGCTGCTGGCCTTGTACAGACATTTCCCATATGCTTCCTTCTCAATACATGGGAAATACAAACCACAGGATTCCTATGAGAATTTCATTTAGTAATATTTTATAAAGTTTTGATAAGGCTCAAAAATACTTATTCTCTATCTTTAGTGCATTTCTTAGTCTTTGATAGCTGCAGACATAAGGTCACTTTGTTTTATAATATTAGGTAAAATTAGTGTTACTACCCTTCATATATTAACTAGTAAAAGTTTCAGCATTTTTTGAGGATTCTTAGGGGATGAGGTTAATACATAGAATTATTTTTGGCTGTTTTTCCTGCTTCTTAAATCCTCAGTCCTTGCCTCCCATTATGCTCCTTGCTTCTGACTTCATCTTTACGTTTTTTCTCTTTTTTGGGGGGTCAGAGTCTCACTCTGTCACCCAGGCTGGAGCACAGTGGCATGCTCATGACCACCGCAGCCTCGACCTGCTTGGTTCAGGCAATTCTTCTGCCTCAGCCTTCCAAGTAACTGGAGCTACAGGTGCATGCCACCACGCCTAGCTAATTTTTTTTTTTTAATTGTAAAAACGAGGTCTCACCAGGTTGCCCAGTCTGGTCCCAAACCCCTGAGCTCAGGCAATCCTCTTGTCTCGTCTTCCCAAAGTGCTGGGATTACAGGCTTGAGCCACTGCGCCTGGCATTATTTCTACTTTTTAATGTACCATTAGTACCGAAGTATCAACTTTACTACCGAAGTATCAAATGTAGCTGATTTTATTGAAGATTTGTTTCAGCAAACAACCTAAAATTGTGTATCTGGTAGCCCTTTTTCTTAAAAATTTCTCAAACATTTTTGACTCTGAGGAATTTTTATTGGCTGTCTGTTCTAATGGGGCTTTGACCTCCTTTTATGTTCCGTGTTCCCATTGTTTCTCCTTCAAACTCCATCACATGCTTTCCTAGATTTCTTTTCCCTTCTAAATCCCCAAATAATTACTTAATCCTTCATTTTCTATTTGGTCATCACTGCTAGGTCATTCAGTTATGCCTTCACCAATATCGTTTTGCCACAAAGTTTTAATCTCTTTTTGCCACAAACACTAAATTTTGCTAAATGAAAACTGTTCTTGCCTCCAAGAGAAATTTTGCCAATCATCAGAATGATAATTTTTCTCCCCATTGTAGGATGTTCATATAACTGATTTTTTAAAATAACATGTATAATTGCCTAAACAATTATTCAGTTGAGATAGCAGCGCATCTTCCAGAGACAGAGATATGGTTAGGTCCTGGAAAACTTTAAGTATTGATTATCAGCTAATCTACGGCTTTGAATTTCTTTTTCTTTTATTTATTTATTTATTTATTTATTTACTGTAGAAATGAGGTCTTGCCAAGTTGCCCAGGCTAGTCTCAAACCCCTGGCTTCAGACAATCCTCTTGCCTCCCCCTCCCAAAGTGCTGGGATTGCAGGTGTGAGCCGCCATGCCTGGCTTGATCTTAATTAAATTTAAGAATCACTCCATAGAACATCTGACACTGAAAGTCACTGACTTTCTATGTCTTTCAGCATATGTTTATATGAAACACTGTTGAGAGAATTGCCTTAGAGCTAAAATAATTCAATGGGTCCCTCTGAAATTTGGAAAATATTTAGAATTTTATTTTTTATTTATTTTTATGTGAAATGCTTCATGAATTTGCGTGTCATCCTTGCACAGGGGCCATGCTCATCTTCCCTGTATCGTTCCAATTTTAGTACATGTGCTGGCAAAGCAAGCACAGAATTTTAAATTTGGTTTTATAATCTGGTTATTTCTTTGTTTCTGTCTCTCTTTTTAAATGTATTTTTAAAACACATTTTTTCTTTTTATATAGCAATATTTTTTGTTATATAAAATCTAGAAACTTAAAATAAGTGGAAAAGAAAATGGAAATGATCTGCAGTTCACAATCCAATGACATTCAGCACTGATATTTTCATTTCAATCTTTCTCTTCTTTTCTCTTTGCAAATGTTTTTGCCTGCTACTTAAATATAGGTTGGTATAAATGCCATTATGTAATTCAGTTTTTAAAGCCTAACATTAGGCAAACATCTTTTCATGTCATTAGCTATTTACCTATAATATCACTTTGAGGCTGGGCTCAGTGGCTCACACTTACAATCCCAGTGCTTTGGGAAGCTGAGGTGGGAAGATCACTTGAGACCAGGAATTTTAGATCAGCCTGGGCAACATAGTGCGACCCTGTCTCTACAAACATTAAAAAAAAAAAGAAATATTTTAATGTTCTATATAATATCCAGGCATGTGGATATACTGCTAAATTATTCAGTTTTCTATTATTGAACATCTAGGTTTTTTCCCGTTAAATTTTTTTAATCTTAACCAACATTCCAGTGAAAACTGCTTTAATTGAATAATTGCTTTCAGGATAGACATTTTTCTTTTCTTTTTTTTTTGTTTTTGAGTAGGCGTCTCACTCTGTTGCCCAGACTGGAGTGCAGTGACAAGCTCATGGCTACTGCAGCCTTGACCTGCTGGGCTCAGGTGATCCTTGCACCTCAGCCTTCCAAGTAGTTGGAACTATAGGCACGCACCACCATGCCAGGCTATTTTTATTTATTGTAGAGACAAGGTTTCGCCAAGTGGCCTGGATTGGTCCCAAACCCTGGACTCAGGCAATCCTCTTGCCTCTGCCTCCCAAAGTGCTAGGATTACACCACGCCTGGCATGATGACTTTTTAAAAATTTTGCTTGGTGAAATGTTTTATTTTGAAAAGAGGTAATTTATCTGCTGTGCTATTTATAAAATGCACTTAAAACACTGAATTTCTACTACTGACATCATTGTCTTAAAAGTGCTATTTTTTTGTTTGTTTATTTACTCACAGATATACTAAGAAGTTCTTGCAAGACAGTGTACAAAAAAGACACTACTATGTGAGGATAGACTCTTTAAAATACTTTATTTCTAAGAGTAATTTTATGTTCATAGCAAAATTGAGAGGAAGATACAGAAATATTCCATATATCTCATACCCTCACATATGCATAGCCTCTCTCACTATCAACATTCCACACCAAAGTGGTACCATTGTTACAATTAATGAACCCACACTGAAACATTATTAACATCCAAATAGTAATGTAGTTCCTGTTAAGTTTCATTCTTGGTGTTGTACATTCTGTGAATTTGAACAAATATAGTGTGACATGTATTCACCATTATAGTATCATACACAGTCTTTTTAATGCCCTAAACATTCTCTGTGCTCGCTATTGATTTGTAGTTATAAAACAATACTATGAACTCACTAGAGTAATCCTTATTTTTACTCTAATTATAATAATAAATCTTACTCTTGTAGAAAATTTCAGAAAACTATGAAAAGGAAATAAAAATCAACCTTAATTTTAACAGCTAGAAAAAAATACATTTTGGTATATGCCCCTTCCTATGTATATATAAATATGTTAATCATTGAAAACATGATAGAAGAGACAGCTGTAAAGAGGTTAAAAATGTTTATTTATCATCCCAGTTTCCTGAAGTGACCACTGTGACAATGTAGATACAGTATAGACCTTTATGCTTTTCCTTATTTAAGTTCATATTGGATAGATTTGTGTTGTGATTTCATTACTTTTTACTGTAGTAAAATGATTTCCTCATGTTATTAAGAACTCTAATGTTTAATACTGCTTAATAGTCCAGTTTGTGAAAGTATTTTCTACTACTTGGCTGTTAGCCTATTATTTGGTAGCTAGTTTGTGCTATTTTATATATAAATATTATTAATAGTGCTGCTTCAGGTACACTAATGCATTTTTTTAATGCACATTGGATTATTTTTATAATATTGAATCTCCCCAGTGGAATTAGAGTTCAAATGTTATGAACTTATTTCAGCTGTTTCATATGTTTCTGGTTTGATGCTGGCAAACTCACATCAGTGGCATAAGAAGGCATGTTCATCTTCCTATTTTCTTGGAAAGAGATAGTGTAATTTTCAACTCTGGCAAATTATTTCTGTACAAATGAAAAAGGGAATTAAGAGCAAAATAAGTATAGTGGTATATGTAGGTATTCATTTTTTCTTTTGTTTTTATGTCAGAATTCTCATATATTTTCTTCACATATATCTTTTTGAGTTAGCAATTTGTGTGAGAAAATGTTTTTTAAGCGATTGCTGTGTTAATAATGGTTATTCATCAGTCAGATTTTTCAAAACTCCTTTGTATCACCAGATATGGTCCTTGTCCTAGGAGCTGGGTTTATTTTACCCTTGCTCTTTATTGTATTGAATTCCACGGAAAACTGAATGATTGAGGAGATCTAAGCAGATTAATTCATTTAATGAATATTTATTGCATACCCTCTGCTGCATGGCAGTTAAGTGCTGGCAGTACAGAGATGAATAAGACGTGATTCCTGTCCTTAGGAGCTCAAGGTCTAGTGGGGGACAGTGGGTCAGCAAATGATTGTAATCCAAAGTGGGAGAGGCAGCAGCATGGTGTGCTTGCTGTCCAGGGGAGCAGGGAGCAGGAGGTGACCTCTTTGCCAAGCGAGATGGTCTGAGAAAACTTGAGTAGGAGAAGGCACTCGAGTTAGCTCCAGAGGGATTTAGTTGTTGGCCAGTATGAGAGGATGGAAGACCAGGGCACGCCTGCTTCCTTAGTCTTGAGATAAAGGGAAAGATGAAAGATGCACAGCAGGTTAGGAGACGGCATTAGCCTTGGAGAAGTCAGCAAAAGCCTTATGGGTGAATTAGACAGTGGTTTTTATCAAATTAAGCTTGATTAACATGGGATACTTTTGTGTAAAGGGTAACTATTAGCTATTTGCATATTTAGCAATACAGTGATCTAAGAATTTTTTTGCAGTAGTTATATTCTTCTATGTTTATAAAATATGTATTTGCTCATTGAAAAATTGTGAAAATATAGAAAGAAGAGGAAACTAGGTATCATCCAGGCATAATACTGTTCACATTTTAATGGACATGGTTAAGAAATCTTTCTAACATACAAACACCCTTTAAAAAATGGAATCATTTACTGCCTATGACTTTTTACCTGTTTCTTCTCACATTATATATCATGAAATCTTTCTTAAAACAAATGCAAGTTAATATTTCACATGAACATATAATATTTTGTTGTATGGATATGCCACAATGTTTTGAACAAACTTACCTCTTCTAATATATCTGAAGTTTTCCTCTTTTTTCTATTAAAAATAATGCTATGATAAATAGTCTTTTATAGTCACCTTGTTCACTTCTTTATATCCTTAGGAGACATTACTGGGTTAAAGTATACACACACACACACATGTATATAAAATTTATAATATATATTTAAAATGCTGCCAAATTAGTCTCCTGAAAATTTTTATCATTTAAATGATATTTTCATTAAGCAGTGTAAAAGAATATAACCAAATTTTACTCCGACTTAAATTGCTTTTCTTGTAAAGGTAACATTATTCTACTCAAAATAAAACCATCAGTGCCAATATGCTTCAATTAGGCTTGTTATTAAATTATATATAAATTGAGAAGAGATCAATACCTCTGTGCTTCTGAGTTTCCCCCTCAAGAATATTAAATGAAAATGTAACAGCCAAATTTGAATGCAAATAAATTTAAAGTAATATAATTTTATATATTAATGGAACATTTCTTCCAGTTAATTAATACACATTTGTGTTTAAGTCAAAATTTGAAGAAACTAAAGATACTTATATTTTTAGGGGGGATGTCTTGATACTAAAAGGGCTGCATATTGTCAATTATGTTCCACTATTGAATAATAAGATCATTCAGATTTTTGTACCCATAAGCTAAAGTTCTTTATCCTTAAAGAAATTCACAGAATAAGTCTTGTTAACTCAGATGACTCTTTCTTTCACTAGAGTAAATTGCTACTTAATTCAGTGTCCTAAATTAACCCCTAGCAATTGCTAAGAATTAAGACAGCTTCTCAAAGTGTCCAGTTTACTACTGGAGTGTTTCAAACAAAAACAAAATAAAACAAAACTATAGGTTTAAGTGTGCTATCATTATTATTGTCTTTCAATATTCAAAGTTAAAAAGATAACTACATTAAGCCTCTGAGATTTAATAGCTCTCAAAGTTCTGTATTAATGTATTGATTAATGTATTGTAAAGTATTAGTATGCACCAATAGTTTAGGCATCCAGAATTCTTGGTGAATGAGTCATTCTAGATAGCCAATATCTGAATACTGGAATTTTTCCCCTGAAGAATTAAAAATATTTCAGAATTACCTTTTACACTTCCCTGCCTTATTTAAGCAAGCCTCAAGTAACTGTTATGTACTGTACTATTGCATTGTCCTCAGGGCCTTGAATTTTATTTTTGCTTATAGCAAAAGTAGACGCAAGCCAAGAAAGGAAATGACAGCTTCAACTTGAGCAAAGAACATGCACTTTCCTCTATAAATATATATATTTTATTAGTATGCTGACCAGCTCAGGAGTCTATTTTGCTAATTTTTGACTCTAAGCTTTGACTAGGTAAACTAATTTTCTTACTCTAAGTGTCCAAACAGACCAAACCTAAATGTTAAGCAAAAGTGAGTTTTCGGGAAGGCATAGAAAAGCTGGCATACCTTTCTCCCACACTATCATCAGATTAAGGTACAACTTCATTTTAAATTGCACCAGCTGTAGTCTCTGTGTGCAAATTTCCCTGTCTTCTGTGTTCCTTCAATATCAGATGATTTCTGCTTGTGAGGTTCTCTGAGTTGGTGAATATCAGCTCTTGTTTTCACCTCACTTGACCTACTGCTCTCGAATCTGCTCTGATTTTTTTCCTTTTTGGTAAAAATTGAAGCAAATTCCAGAATGTTTTAGCTCATTTTTAGCAGCATATGCATTAGGGAAGAACTAATCCTGTTGTGAATCAGAAATAACAGGCATACCGTATATTTAGGGAGTGTCTGGCCAGAGTTTCTGAATTAAATTGGGGTGTAAGTCCTCATTTGAGTTTGACAGCATTTTGTAATCCAATGTGCACTGAAATTTCCCTTGTTGAAAGCATGTTAGAAATGGTTGGGCAAATGCACTTAGATATAAGGAAAAAACGCTTAGAGGAATCACTGAATTATGCACATAAAAGTTTTGTTTTTGTTTTTTTTTTTTTGAATCAGAGTCTCACTCTGTCACCCAGGCTGGAGTGCAGTGGTATGCTCACGGCCACTACAGTTTTGACCTGCTGGGCTCAGGTCATCCTTCCGCCCCAAACTTCCAAGTCGCTGGAACCACAGGCAAAAGCCACCATGCCCAACTAATTTTATTTATTTATTTATTGTAGAGACGAGGTCTCACCAAGTTGCCCAGGCTGATCTTGAACCCCTGGGCTCAGGCAATCCTCTCACTTCGGCCTCCCAAAGTGCTGGGATTACAGGAGTGAGCCACAGCGCCCGGCCCACATAAAAAAGTTTTTAAAAAGTTAGAAAGCATGTCTAATGATATAAGTTATTGTAGAAATTAAGTTAAAATAGAAGTTTAATCTTCTAACCAATACTTGTTATTGATTTTTTTGTTACTTAATTTAGGGACCATAATTATGAAATAAATCAAAAGAAAGGGTATCTTTAGGGAGCATTAGAAATAACAGTTAGATGATACCAGACACGGTGGCTCATGCCTGTAATCCCAGTACTTTGGGATGCGGAGGTGAGTGAATTGCCTGAGTCCAGGGGTTCAAGACAAGCCTGGGCATCTTGGTGAGACCTTGTCTCTGCAATAAATCTGAGTATCACATGTTCTCACTCATAAGTGGACCTTGAATATCTATCATAATACTATAAGAAAAGGATCAACAGTGGTGGGAATCTATGGGGGGGGACAGGGAGGACAAGGGTGGTGGGATTAATGGTAGTCAATATCTGACTGGGGACAGGGGGGACACCCCTTATCAACAAGGGTGCCTGAATGATGCATATTTGTATACCTAACCCTTAACTG
>NW_007249746.1:406004-409777 GCF_000164805.1 Carlito syrichta
TGCCTATAGTTCCAACTATTTAGAAGGTTGAGGTAGAAGAATTGCCTGAACCCATCTGGTTGAGGCTGCAGTAGTCATGAATGTGCCACTGCACTCCAGTCTGGGCGACAGACTGAGACTCCAACTCAAGGAAAAAAAGAAAAAAAAAAGAAAAAAAATGACAGGTATTGTGTGTGACATTGAAGCAACTGAACCCTGTGCCACCTCTTTATTTAAGGACGATGCAGCTAAAAGAAAGCCAATTATTTTCTGATATATAATGAAGTTGTTTATTATTAGAATACTCCTGACTAATCTGTTTCTCATTTTTATTAAAAACAGGATAAATCACACACAATTTATTATTCTTTTAGAATAGTTTTTGAAATGCACTTATAAGAGACAAGGGATTCTTAAGATCCTCATGATTCTATTTTTAAAAGACCAACAAAAAAGAATGGAAAGATAGGAGCATTTTCTCATTTAAATGACACATAAAGAGGAAGATCGTGCTCAATTCTAGATTAAAGATGTTGGTCATTTTCTTCCCATCAGCTGTGCTGCTGATGGGGAGCACTGACCTCAGGCTTTCTCCTTTCCATTATCTGCAGATAAGTCATTTTTTCATTTCTGAAAGAAGCGCTTAACATATTATATGAAACTACGACAAAGATTTTGCAGTTACTATTTTTTTAAAAAATATGAAATACATAATTATGTATTGTGCAAATATTTTGATTATTTAGAAATCTTTTATGCACAAATTGATTTGAATAATCATCAGGGGTACTCACACAAAAGTGGTCACCTATCAGATTATATGTGTCTATTTGTGTCAAAGTGTTTTCAAATATATCCCAAAATGGTGAAATTAATCATTCATCATAACAATACAAAAAATGAGGTGGGTTTTTTTTTTTTTTTTGAGTTGGCATTTCACTCTTTGTCACCCAGGCTGGAGTGCAGTGGCACACTCATGGCCACCGCAGACTCAACCTGCAGGGTTTAGGCGATCCTTCACCTCAGCCTTCCATGTAGCTGGAACTACAGATGCATGCCACCACGCCTGGCTAGTTTTTGTGATTTATTGTAGAGATGAAGTCTCATCAAGTTGCCCAGGCTGGTCTCAAATCCCCAGGCTCAGGGGCAATCATCTCGCCTCGGCCTCCCAAAGTGCTGGGATTACAGGCTGAGCCACGGTGCCCGGCCAAAAATGAATTCTTAATACTCAAATTAATGCCTATTCAGAAGATGTAGCATACTAGTAAATCATGTAAACCATTGTTACAAAACATGTTACGGTGAAAAGATAACACTGAATTGTGTTTGTGCCAGCAAACCTCAGCGGTAAAGAGCACAGGTCCACAGCCAGACTGGGCACCAAGCCAGGCACTTTACTTATATAAGTCTCCAAATCCTCACAACTGTTAGAGGCAAATAGTGTGAGTACACACACACACACACACACACACACACACACACACACACACACACACACACACAAATATAGTGTGAATGTAAATATATATATATTTGAATATACATATATATATTTGAGTCAGAGACTCATTCAGTCACGTAGGCTGAAGTAGGGTGGCATGATCACAGTTCACTGAAGCCCCAAATTCCTGGGTTCAGGCAATCCCTCCACCTCAGCTACTCGGGTAGCCAGGACTACAGACATGCACCACTATGCCTGGCTAATTTTTTGTAGAGACAAGATCTCCCTATGTTGCCCAGGTCGCTCTCCAACTCCTGGGCTCATGCAATCCTCCTGCCTCAACCTCCCAAAGTGCTAGGATTACAGGTGTGAGCCACCACACCAAGCCCTAGTAGACATAAGTATTATAGATAAAATAGACTTCCATATGATTAACTAATTTGGCAGGGTCATATTACCGGCATCTACTAGAGCTTTGGTTTAAGCTCTGGTCTATTTGAATTCAAAACCGGGTCTCTTTAACCAAGAGATGCTGTAGTTATAACCTTTTTTATATCATAAAATTATTTGAGAATAGGAGGATACTTTTTAAAACAAATTTATTTTATTTTAAAGATATGGGGTACAATTCAGGATTAGGTATATAAGCAGTCATTGTACAGGTAAAGTTTGGGCCTCCCTTTGGTCCCCACTTTGGTGTGAGATCAGATACTGACACGTTTTTCAAATGCACAAAGTATACTGAATATTAAAATATCTAGGCTATCTGCAATTGAAAAAAATCGGAGAAATCAGTAATCTTATGAATACTTGTCTTTTCTACTGGATCTTTTTTATTTTACAAATAGCTATTAATATAGAAGAAAAATTATCATTGCTATGTAGTATATTTTAATGTATTCATTTTTAAAAACTCAACTATTTCACTGCTATTGTTTTATGATTTAATCACACCAGGAGCCAATCTTCCCTGTCTTTTTCCTTTCTGGTTACTATTTTCCTCTGAAGGAAGGTGGTAATTGTTTAGGGTTAATCAGAATGCTATATGCAAAGCACAACATAGACAGTTTAATCAACTTCCTATGAAACATCAGTTTGACGTATTGAAACTTCATCAGAAATGATCTTTTCCCAAAATGAATAACTTTATTATAAAAAATACATCCTAAAAAACACTCTTGGAGAAAATCCAAATGCTATAGAAAAGTATGAAGAATAAATAAAAAATTCTCTAAAATCTCACCTCAGGGAAGCAGCACTATTAATATTCTGATTCAGATTTTTCCAGACATCGTTCTGTTCTTAAATTGTATACACATATATAGAATTTTGTACAAATAGAATTATGCTATGAATTATATATTGCAGTTTTTCCCTTCCTTCCTTCCTTCCTTCCTTCCTTCCTTCCTTCCTTCCTTCCTTCCCTCCCTCCCTCACTCTGTCACCCAGGCTGAAGTGCAGTGGCATGCTCACGGCCACTGCATCCTCAACCTGCTGGACTCTGGTGATCCTTCCACCTCAGCCTTCCAAGTAGCTGGAACTACAGGCATGTGCCACCATGCCCGGCTAATTTTTTTGATTTATTGTAGAGGTGAGGTCTCAACAAATTGCCCAGGCTGGTCTTGAACCAGTGGGTTCAGGGAGTCCTCTGACCTTGGCCTCCCAAAGTGCTGAGATTATAGGCATGAGCCACTGTGCCTACATTTTCTTTAGTCATGTATGCCTTTTCATCATCTTCCTTCTCTCTTTTGATATCTTCTATATTTTTCATCCTTTTGTCTTTTGTGACTTTGTACTTCCGTCTGGATATTTTCTTTGACCCATCTTTCCTAATTCTCTTTAGTCTGTATAATCTGGTATTAAAGCCATCTATTGAGCTCTTGTTTTCAGTTATTTTATACTTTAAATCTTAAGCTTTTGGTTATTTTTTTTTTTAATAGACTTCATTTTATTTTATTTTTTTAAAGACAGGTTCTTGCTGTTGCCCACGCTGGTCTTAGACTCCTGGCTTCAAGCTATTAATTTCTTCTTCTTCACTAATCTCTGGCAGTTGCTGTTTTTGTTTTTTTTTTTGAGTTGAAGTCTCATTCTGTCGCCCAGACTGGAGTGCAGTGGCATGCTCCCGGCCACTGCAGCCTTGACCTGCTGGGCTCTGGCGATCCTTCCGCCTCAGCCTTCCGAGTAGATGTAATTACAGGCACACGCTACCACGCCCGGCTGATTTTTAAAATTTATTGTACAGATAAGGTCTCGCCAAGTTGCCCAGGCGGGTCTCAAACTTGCAGGCTCAGCAATCCACTCATCTTACCCTCCCAAGCGCGGATTACAGGCTGAGCCACCAAGCCTGGCGTTT
>NW_007249746.1:409797-436262 GCF_000164805.1 Carlito syrichta
GCAGAATTTATCAAGAGGACAGAAAAACTCCCCTAGTGGGAGGGGACTCAAGGGGGTTGCCCGTATTGCAGTCTTTTCATGTCTGCACATACAAATAGGCCTCATTTTTATTTGCTGAGTAGTATTTTTCTAGATTTCATTGTAAATTAAAAAAAAATGCTATGATGGATATTATACAGAGGTGCTGTAAGTTTAATAGTGCACTTGATCTAAATTAAAAACCTGTTCTTTCTGTATGTAGCTCATTTCATTTATGCTTCCTGGGGAGATGTCTCCATCATTTTAGCAGATCACCATGAAAGAAATCCTTTTATCTAATTTTGGGGCTCTTTTGCCCCCAGGCGTCCCTTTTCTTATGAAACAAATTAAAGCTCTGCTGGTTACCTCCTCTTCTGTGGTTCACAGTCTTCTTTGACTAGCACAGATCTGGTTCCTCATCTTTCTACTACCTGTACTTCTCATTCTTTCTCCAATACCATGTTCAATTTTTGATCTTCTCTTCATCCATGTCTCTGGAGAACTTAGTTACAGAATAAGAATGAAAGTAGAATAGGTATAATGAGTTTAGAATAACCAGGCAGGGTGGCTCATGCCTGTAATCCCAACACTTTGGAAGGCAGAGGCAAGTGGATTGCCTGGGGCCAGGGGTTCAAAACCAGCCTGGGCAACTTGGCGAGACCTCGTCTCTACAGTAAATCAAATAATTAGCTAGGTATGATGGTTCATGTGTGTGGTTCCAGCTACTTGGAAAGCTGAGGCAGAAGGATCATTTGAGCCCAGCAGGTCAAGGTTACGTGGTTGTGAACATGCCACTGTACTCCAGCCTGGGCAACAGAGTAGATGCCTACTCAAAAAAAAAAAAAAAAAAAAAAATGGAGTTCAGGGTAAGGGTGAAGTCATGAATTTAAATGGATTAAGGGAAACAGTAATGATAACAATAGATTTTAAATCTATTTTATTAAAAATTTTCAAAAATTTATTCAAGAATTTTAGTCCTTGGCAGTTTCTTTTAACAAAAAACAGTACCAAATAATGAAAATTATGTTTATAGTTTCTGATACCTAACATTGGAGATCAATAAAGAAAAATAAGACTATTTTCATATTATTCTACATATGATGTCAGCAACTCACTAACTCAGCATAATTGAATAATGGATACATCATTAATTTGATTAAGCAGAATTTTTGATCTGGTGATATAGGAAGGTTGTTACCTATGTATATATACCAAATAATGTTTAGATTTATATTTATAGGCAAAATGAAAAATATCCTTAGAAAATGAAATGATATGATCACAAGATATCAAGAAAATGTATCAGAAAGACCAACATTATTAAATGAGAAAATATCTATGGAGATACATGGCTTAATATGTGAGTTTTGTGGGAGAAATGCATAAGGTGGACAATGTTATAAGTAAAGAAGTCCAATCACTATGTATGAGAGCTGTATAATTAGCTGAATGTTTAATGTGCTAATAGTACATATTACTCATCTTATTCCTATGTCACAGTGAAGATATCAGTTCAGAAAAGAGAGTTTTAATGGTGATTAGGCTCCACTTTTTTGAAGTTAAGTTTCTTCATTGAGTATTTTAGATTCCCTAATGAATGTTTGTGTATATTTAAAAAAGCTAAACTATTATTGCCACGTTCAAAATAAAGGTCTTGAAAATTTAGTTATTTTGCAAGCAATTAGACTCTATTAACAGAAAAATATGGATTTTTTTTACTTGAACCTTTCGAACCTTTGTGTGAACACTTATTAAAATACATAGGCATGCCATTAAGATGACACTTGCTGTAGAACAAAATTCTATCTAAGACTAGTCTTTACTGAATGTTATATTATAGGCTTAAGATACCAGATTATTTCATTATAGTGGGGCTTTATTTCAGGCAATATGACATCATAGATTCCAAGAATAGTTCTATAGCAAGGTTACAATAGTAGATACCCACATTCATGTAAAAATTCATAAATTATATGTAAATATGCATGTATATGCATTTATTTACAAGGATGCCATGACCAGTATCCTTGTGGGTTGCTTAAGTACCTGTTAAGAAGTCTAAAGTTGTAATTTAAATCTTGTCCATGGGCTGTTCTTGTTCCAGATTGCCGGATGGTCATAGGAGGGAGAGGGAATGAATTAGTACATATTTATTCTTTCTTCTGGTAGATTTTAAATTAACACTCACTATTTTCCAGAAACTATGGGAAAGTTAATTTATGCATACCTTAGCAACAATTTCTAAAAAGTATCATTTTTGAACATTTATAAGGAAGAAAGCTACCTACACTATTTTTGTTCCAAACTGTTGACCATGATAGTGCTGACAAATTTGTATGTTTATGACACCAATGAGTGTCAAAAAATTCTTTTCAGGTCCAGCATTTATACATCCAACCATTAAAAAAAATACCTTTATTTGTGCATGAACTTAAGTTTTTATGTAACCAAATTGATCTTTTTCTTCATGATTTTCTTCATTGCTTTTAAGCATAGAAAAACTTTTTCTGACCGGGCTGGGTGGATCAGCCTGTAATCCCAGCACTTTGGGAGGCCCAGGTGAGTGCACTGCCTGAGCCCACGGGTTCGAGACCAGCCCGTGCAACTTGGCGAGACCTCGTCTCTATAATAAATCAAAACATTAGCTGGGTGTGATAGCACACGCCTATAGTCACAGCTACTTGGAA
This sequence comes from Carlito syrichta, assembly GCF_000164805.1. NCBI lineage: Eukaryota > Metazoa > Chordata > Mammalia > Primates > Tarsiidae > Carlito > Carlito syrichta. Next base: position 412,503 of record NW_007249746.1, read on the forward strand.
GGCTGAGGCAGAAGGATCACTGGAGCCCAGCAGGTCGATGCTGGGGTGGTTGTGAGCATGCGTAACTCCAACTCAAAAAAAAGAAAAACCTTTTGCTCATAGAGGTTAGATAAATATCCATATGTATTATTTTCTAAAGTCTTGATGGTTTGACTTTTTACATTAACCGAATAATCTGGAACATGTTTTGAAATATATATAAAATTGGATACCGATACATCCATAATCATATTATAAAATAAAGATGTATGTACGGTATGTAGCACTGAACACTGTGCCAGTCTCATACATCTGATACATTTTCTGAACCCACCATTCCTCTTTCCCAAATCCAACCAGGGGATATATTCAGTCAGTGACCCGGAGGACAAACATCTAACCTAGGAAGGGCCCAGTTCTTGATGCTGAGGCACTCACCAAAAAGTAAAGGGAAAGGTCATGCTAACAAATGACCATAATTTAATACACTTCTGTCTGGTGGAACAAGAGGACAGAGAAGCCTTCAAAGGAGGCATTTCTTAACAATGCTTCTTGAAATACAAGTTGAAGTTTATGAAACGAATGGGAGATAAATGACTTTCCAGAGAGGAAGAATATGTGAGACAGCCTAGTGTGTTCAGGGACTTCTTCTTTTTTTTTTTCTGAGTTGGAGTCTCACTCTGTTGCCCAGACTGGAGTGCAGTGCCGCTCCCAGCCATTGCAGCCTCGACCTGCTGGGCTCTGGCCATCCTTTCGCCTCAGCCTTCTGAGAAGCCGGAATTACAGGCGCGTACTACCACGCCCGGCTGATTTTTTGATTTATTGTAGAGATGAGGTCTTGCTGCCCAGGCGGGTCTCGAACCCGCGGGCTCAGGCAATCCACTCACCTCAGCCTCCCAAAGGCGCGGGATGACAGGCTGAGCCACCAAGCCGGCTGTGTTCAGGGACTTCTAAGAAGCACGGCAGGGTGTTGACATGGCTGGCAGGATAGTGGAGGATGGAAGGAAGACCCAGGACAGATAATGAAAGGACTGCAAGCCATGCTAAGGAGCTCAGTCTTATATGTCTAACTTATGTTAGTGTGCTAGTAGTGTGATTCACATAGATCTTTTGACCCTTAGCTATCTAGTGCAGTTTTAGAGTATGTATAACACTTCTGTTGTGCAGTTTTGTATCTGAATCATTCATAATCCACAATACTTCAGGTTAGTCTGAAATCCATTGAACATTCTAATTGCTGGTGATGCTTGGATTTTGAGGGTTGGAAAAACTTTCTTTTTTTGAGTTGGAGTCTCACTCTGTCGCCCAGACTGGAGTGCAGTGGCACGCTCCCGGCCACCGCAGCCTTGACCTGCTGGGCTCTGGCGATCCTTCCGCCTCAGCCTTCCAAGTAGCTGGAACTACAGGCATGCTGCCACGCCTGACTAATTTTTGATTTATTGTGGAGATGAGGTCTCGCCAAGTTGCCCAGGCGGGTCTCAAACTCGTGGGCTCAGGCAATCCACTCACCTTGGCCTCCCAAAGCGCAGGATTGCAGGCTGAGCCACCAAGCCCAGCTGGAAAAAATTTTCTTGAGTGTTCCCCTTAATATTTTCACTTACGTGTGGGTCATTTTACTTAAATATTTGGAGAGACTTTCTAAGTCATGGAATTGCAATATGGTTTTGGAACATGGAACAATGCCATATAAATAGTTTTTGCTCTGAGACAGAAAAATGAACTGTACCAAGACCATTTGCTTTATTCACTGCTTTTACAAACATGTTTGACACCATTAATATTTATTAAGCATGCTTGGCCAGCCACGAATTTTGTCAACATCCTAAAGTTAATCTCCCAAGGTATTACTTGGGCTATTTGAATATTTGGTACTTCATCTAATTTATTCCCATTCACAGATGAAATGAGGAAGTCTTTACCTTTAATATGTATCTACTATAAGTAAAGAGTATATATGTAGTCTCCAAGGATTGTCTACTTATACATTTGCCTCAAGATAACACTATTCACTGTTTCAGTTGAATCTTATTAGAGGATGAATTATTAAATTTGCGTGGGTTGGTTTTCTTGGCTCTGAGGATATTCCTAGGAAAATAACTCTGGCATTCAAGTAGGCATGGCTAATATACTGAGCTAGAATGAGGAAATGTGGTAAGTTGAGTGTTAAGGAGGTCTCCAGGGTACCTGGGAGAGAATATAAACTAAGGGAATAAACTTTGAAAGAAGAAACTGCATTGAAACAGAGGGTTGGCAAGGAGGAGTAGTTTTAGGGATAGAGTAACTGCTGTGCCTTGAACTTGGCTTCAACCTAGCAGCCACTCTCCCTAAGAAGATAAAGTCTATGAACATGTAAAACTCAATAATCTAGTTTCTTTATGGGCCACCTATAAAGAAGCCTGATATAAGGGAGAGAAAACCATTTCATTTCTCATTTCTTGGTAAGAGTGATGGTCAGCTCTTAAGCAGAGTAGTGGACTAGCTCAATGATGTGGGTCGCTGCCTGAATACTGGGCATGATTTCTGCCTGTTTTTGTGTCTAGGAAGGAGTACACTGTATAGAGTGATTCTGGAAACCCGTGGCAGAGACCGCCTCTATGGGGAAACTCATGATGCCACAGAGGAGCAGTAAGGGTAGCATATGTCACTTCTTGTGCACTCCATCTGTGGATACTGTAGGGTGAGCATGACCATAATCTCTGAGTTTTCTCCAAGAAATCCTGGAAAATGCTTACTGAGGTCAAAGTCATCCAATGGCTTGAGTGGATCAACCTTTCCTCATACATTTCTAAGCCACTGAATGCACATTTGTTCACCAGTTAGGAATCTCTGAACTAAATCTTACAGAGGAGAGTAACACGGCAGAAATATCAGCAATAATTTCCAGTGACAGACTGGGATGCTTCTGAATCTCCCCCAAAATACTTCACAGAATTGCAGATGATAGATCTGGGTTAAGAGGAATCAGTTCAGAACCCCCTAGAAGCCCAAATGCCCCCCTATGGCCCATAATTACAAAAGACTAAAGTGTTCCAACATAAAACTTTGCCAGGATACATGCTGGAAATAGCAACACCTGGGTTCCAGCACATCATTAATCTCAGAATTTCAGAGTGCATAAGACACAGTGCACACTGTACTTGGCCCTGAACACACTTGTTTATCTCTGTCAGTCTCCCAGTAGCACCCAGGTTGGGCCAAATGCAATTAATTTTATGGAATTTAAGCAAGGAGACGTTTCTGGGATTTCTTTTCATACGTTCTGGGACAAGTCAAAGGGCCAGTTGTGCAACCTATGATCGATCCAACTTCTGGAAAAACTTTTAAAAAATAGCTAGAACTGGCTAGCTTAAACATTAATTGTACACAACATTTGATAGAATTTCCCAATCTCTCAAATACCCTGTATTTTCCTCTTTGTGGACATGATGAGAAGAGGGAGAAATGTTCAGATATAAATGTTATCTTTTCCCCTAACATTTCAATGCAAAGATTTAATTTACTCTGATGATTAGAATGTAGACAATAGCAAGATGAATTTAGCGGCAGTAGAATATGTCAAATGTGCATTAGCCTTCCCACTTCTGGAAATGGTGACTCCAGGACACTGGGGAAACTCATTCCCTGAGGAGACCAAAAAAAAAGATTTGTCAAATGTCTTATAAATGTTGGTGTCTCATATCTGAACGTGGTCAGGAGATGCTTCTGGCAACTCTAAGATTTTTGACATCACTCATTTGTAAAGTTGGCTTGTGCCCTGGAGCAAAGGCACATTCTGCTTCCTTCCTCCTCTGAACTTTCCAGGTTAATTAAAAACTATCATTATCACTGTTTCAGCAGCTGGCATACTATAAAAATGAGCTTCAACAATAGATTAATTGAAAGGTAGAGACCTCTTTCGGAAATCTTAAGTCGAGAGGAAGTGTACCTCCTGGTTGACCAAAATGGTACAAGAATCAGTTCACATGGGACTAAGGCTAAGGGGGCCCACAGATGTCTGCCAGTCTCCCTATCTTGGGAAACTTGAGGTCATTCTTCTACAAACGGATTGCGTATTCTGATTCTTGCCTCATGAAGATCAGTCACGAGGGAGCCACTAAAGGGAACCTGGGATTCTGCGATGATAGTGTAGAGCCTTAGAGAATCCCCAAAGTAAAAGGATCAAAGCATGGGCCCTCTCTAAGCTCCTCCCTTTGCTCGTCTCTCTATCACAATGGCAGGTAGATCCTACATTCTGAAAACGTACTGGGTTTTGCTCTTAATTGACAAATAGCTGTTATTTTTGAGACTTATTTAATGTTCTCAGGACCTGGGAGCAGTTTTTGTTGATTGGTGGAGGAAGTTTCTAACTCCTATCTTTTCCCGATCAAATTCAAGCTAAATAATTTGTTTTGGTGGACTTGAGGTTGTAGCCATATGTAAAGTTATAATGCCACATTAAAAAAAAATCTTTAAATGCCTCTTGACACTTTTAGGAACTTAAGAAAAGCATATTGTTACAAACACCTGCCCTTCAAATAAAAAAGTTCCTAAGGACAACGGAATCTCTTTTGATAGAGGAAATTCAGTGTTAAGGGCTTCTCATCATTCTAGTTTCAGATCAGATGTTTCTTCTTTGTGAACGTTTTAACTTTTCAGATGAAGATAAGTGTCCCTGTCACTGTGCTCCAAGTCTGTCCCTTTGTATATATTTCTGTAATATTATCTACCATACTAAGCTGCAGTGACTGTATGTATGCATTGTTCTCTCATTAGACTGTGAACTACTAAAGAGAAGTATCCTATTTTCCTTTGTATTCATGGGGTCTAGCATCAGAAGGAAATAATAAGGGCTTAATGGATGGAAGGTCAAGTGAATAACCAATCTGTCAAGAACCTTAAAGAGTTTTAGTTACTTAGGTGCTGAGAGAACTTCAAAGTTATCAAGGCATGGAGCCTAAGAACATTATTGATGTATCAAAATTTTGTTTATATAAATGTATATACAAAGGAAGATATTAGATCCTAAATCACCCCCCCAAATAGAATTCAAGTATTCTATTTGAAATACTGCAATTCTTATAATATCTTATTTTAGTGGCTTAGTGGTTATATTAGATTTAGGACCTTGAATGATTTTCCGATATGCAAATAAATGCATATACTGTCGCTATTATACTTAAATAGGAGATAATGTAGGGCTTAGAATTTGGAATTTGATAGATTATAATTCTAATATCAAATATATTAAAAGTGGACTACTAATCTCTGCTTTTATATAATTTGATAAAAATTACCTCCTTAAGGAGATACTGAAAAAAGAACTTACAATTAGTTTGTAAGAATTTATTCTGAATTATTTCTGAAAAACCAAGTCATAAGCTATATTACTTTTTAATGATTCTAGGAATTACTCAGAATCTTGAATCTTAGATTGAAAAAGAAAATAGTAGTTTGAGTTTTCTCTCCCCACCCCGTCCTTTCTCTGATAATTGTTTTTAAGAAAGAGCACTGGCATATTACTAAGTGGTTTTTGAGAGAATTGCCATTTTGTAGGGAATCAATCACCCATTGTAGGCATGGTATAGGTTGAAACCTTTTTTTTAAGGCAAATATATTATTCCTAAAGAATTCATGCTTTCCTTTTGTTGACATTATCTGTTTAAAAATGTGAATTTGTTTTCCATTTGATTGAGATCACATTTCCAGATTGAAAATTACAGGATGAAACAAAAACATCTGCAAATAAATACAAGACCATGGATAATCAACAAAAGGAGAAGTTTTAAAATAAGATGTACAGCTTATACTACAGAAAAATGAAGATGAATTACTATTGTTGAATCTCTTTACTTTATAACCCCAAATTCAGATTACTTCTGGAAAATCATTTCCTTTTTGACTTTTGGCTAATATGAGAATGAAATGACTGTTGTAGAATCTAGAATCTCTTTTCTTCATGATTATTTACTCCTAAGCTCCACATGGTAATAAAGAGTTTCAAGCTTATATACTTAGGTCAGCTTCAGCTGGAAGAATCACATGCCTTTCTTTTGGTATATGTAGCAAAATTCAAAGACTAGATCTTATTGGCTCTGATAAGATTATGTGTCACTTCTGGTACAATTCCAAGACCAGAGGAATGAGCTACTTTGAATATTCATACTGGAGTTATATGCCTTATCCCTAGAACTAGTAGTAGATTCACTTCTAGAAAGCACATAGATTCAGAGTAGAGCAGCGCTTGATCCCTCATACAAAGATGAGAATTACTGAATTTTCTGGGATGACCGAAAGGGACATTTGATATTAGGTAGAAAATGCAATGAATTTCTACTACAAAGAGATTATAGGCATACTTTGTTTTATTATGTTTTGCTTTGTTGTGCCTGGCAGATATTGTGTTTTTTACAAGTTGAAAGTTTGTGGTGATATTGTGTTGAGCAAGACTATGGATACATTTTTTCCAAAAGCATGTGCTCACTTCATGTCTCTGTGTCATGTTGTGGTAATTCTCATAATATTTCAAACATTTTAAAAATTATTATACCTGATGGCAGGGCTCGGTGGCTCAGCCTGTAATCCCAGCACTTTGGGAGGCCAAGGCGAGTGGATTGCCTGAGCCTGCGGGTTTAAGACTGGCCCGGGCAACTTGGTGAGACCTTGTCTCTATAATAAATAGAAAATTAGCCGGGAGTAGTAGCATGCGCCTGTAGTTCTTGCTGCTTGGAAGACTGAGGCGGAAGGATTGCCAGAGTCCAGCAGGTCGATGCTGGGGTGGTCGTGATTATGTCACTGCACTCCAGACTGGGCGATGGAGTGAGACTCCAGCTTAAAAAAAAAAAAAATTATATCTGTTATGATGATCTGTGATCAGTGAACTTTGATATTACTATTTTAATTGTTTTAGGGCGCCATGAACTGTGACTATACAAGACTTAATCAGTGAATATGCTTGTGTTCTGACTGCTCCACTGACCAGTCCAACAGTCTCCCGTATCTTGGGCCTCCCTATTTCTTGAGACACAAGGATATTTAAATTCAGCCAAGTAATAACCCTACAGTGACCTCTAAGAGTTCAAGTGAAAGGAAGAGTAGCATGTCTGTCACTTTATTTATTTTTTATTTTTTTTGATATGGTGTCTCACTCTGTCAACCAGACTGGAGTGCAGTGGCAGGCTCACGGCTACCACTGCCTCAAACTGCTGGGCCCAGTCGACCCTTCCACCTCAGCTTTCCAAGTAGCTGGATCTTCAGATGTGTGCCACCACACCTGGCTAATTTTTTGATTTATTGTAGAGATTAAGTCTCCCCAAATTGCCCAGACTGGTCTTGAACCCCTGGACTCAGACAATCCTCTTGCCTCCGCCTCCCAAAGTGCTGAGATTATAGGTATGAGCCGCTGCACCCGGCCAGCATGTCTGTCACTTTACATAAATAACTAGAAATGATTAAGCTTATTGAGGAAGGCATATTGAAGCTGAGACAGGCTGAAAGCTAGGCCTCTTTTGCCAAACAGTTAAGCAAGTTGTGAATATAAAGGAAAAATTCTCGAAGGAAATGAGAAGTACTCTAATGAACACATGAATGATAAAGTTTAACAGCCTTACTGCAGATATGGAAAAAGTTTTAGTGTCTGGACAGAATATCAAACCAGCCACCAGATTCCTTTAAGTCAAAGTCTAATCCAGACCAAGGCCCTAACTGTCTTGAATTCTAGGAAGGCTGGGAAACATGAGGAAGCGATGCTGCACAAGAAAACTCTGAGGTTAACAGAGCTTGGTTCATGAGGTTTAAGGAGAGAAGCTGTCTCCATCACATAAAAGTGCAAGGTGGGCTGGGCTGGGTGGCTCAGTCTGTAATCCTGTGCTTTGGGAGCCCAAGGTGAGTGAATTGCCTGAGTCCGCGGGTTCGAGACCCGCCTGGGCAACTTGGTGAGACCTCATCTCTACAATAAACCAAAAATCAGCTGGGCGTGGTAGCGCGCGCCTGTGGTTCCAGCTACTCGGAAGGCGGAGGCAGAAGGATCGCTGGAGCCCAGCGGGTCGAGGCTGCGGTGGCCGGGAGCGGCCACTGCACTCCAGTCTGGGTGACAGAGTGAGACTCCAACTCAAACAAAACAAAACAAAACGAAAAAACCACACACACAACAACAACAACAACAAAAGTGCAAGGTGAAGCAACAAGTGCTGACGTGGAAGCTATAGCAGGTTATCCAGAAGATGTAGCTAAGATTGTGAATGAAGGTGGCTTCTCTCAACAGCAGATGTTTCATGTGGACAAAACAGCTTTCTACTTAAAGAAGATGACATCTAGGACTGTCATAGCTAGAGAGAGGAAGTTAAGGCCAGGATTGTATTTTCAAAGGATAGGCTGACTCTCCTGTTAGGGGCTGTTGCAACTGGTACGCTGAAGTTTAATCCAGTGCTCACTTATCATTCCAAAAATCCTAGAACTCTTAAAATTATGCTAAATCTACTCTGCCTTTGCTATATAAGTGACACAACAAAGCCTGAATGACAGTACTCATACACTGTTTACAGCATGGTTTACTGAACATTTTAAGCCTACCATTGAGATGTACTCAGAAAAATAAAGATTTCTTTCAGAATATTAATGCTTATTGACAATGCACCTAGTCGCCCAAGAGCTCTGATGGAGGTGTACAAGAAGGTTCATATTGTTTTCATGCCAACTAACACAACATCCATTCTGCAGCCCATGGATCAAGGCGTAATTTCAACTCTCATGTCTTACTATTTAAGACGTACATTTCTTTTTTTTTTTGTGAGTTGGAGTCTCACTTAGTCGCCCAGACCTCGACCTGCTGGGCTCCGGCGATCTTTCCGCCTCGGCCTTCCAGTAGCTGGAACTATAGGCACGTGCTACCATGCCTGGCTAATTTTTTGATTTATTGTAGAGATGAGGTCTCACCTGCCCAGGCGAGTCTCGAACCCGCAGGCTAAGGCAATCCACTCACCTCAACCTCCCAAAGGTGCAGGATTACAGGTTGAGCCACCAAGCCCGGCTAAGACGTACATTTCTTAAGGCTATGGTGGCCATAGATAGTGATTTCTCTGATGGATCTGGGTAAAGTAAATTGAAAACATTCTGGAAAGGAGTTAGCATTCTAGATGCCATTTGTGATTCATGGGAGGAGGTCAAAATATCAACATTAACAGGAGTTTGGAAGAAAGTGACTCCAACCCTCATGGTTGGCTTTGTGGGGTTCAAGACGTCACTGGAAAAAGTAACTGCACATGTGGTGGAAATAGCAAGGGAGACAGAATTAGAAGGGGAATCTGAAGATGTGGCTACATTGTTACAATCTCATGATCAAACTTGAATGAGTGAGGAGTTGCTTCCTGTGGATGAGCAAAGTAAGTGGTTTCTTGAGATGGAAACTACTCCTGGTGAAGATGCTGTGAATGGGTGTTGAAATGACAACAGAGGATTTAGAATATTCCATACACTCATCTGAGAAAGCAGTGGCAGGGTTTGAGAGGATGGGGTCCAATTTTGAAAGAAGTTGTGTCGTGAGTAAACTGCAGTCAAACAGCATTGCATGATACTTTCATGGCATTTTCGTGAGAGGAATAATTCAATCGTTTTGGCAAACTTTATTGTTGTGTTATTTTAAGAAATTGCCAGCATCTATCCCAACATTCTGCAATCACCACCCTGATCAGTCAGCAGTCATCACCATCGAGGTAAGACCCTCCACCAGCAAAAAGTTACTCTTCGAAGGCTTAGACAATTGCTAGCATTTTTTAGCAAGTTGATATTTTTAACTAAGATATGCACCTTTTTTGGACATAACTCAATTATAGACCTAATAGACTACAGTGTAGTATAAAAATAACTTTTATACGCACCGAGAAACCAAAAAAATTGTGTGACTCACTCTATTGTGATGTTAGCTTTATTGCAGTGGGCTGGAACGGGGCCTGCAATATCTCTGAGGTATGCCCGTACAATCTTCATTGCGGAAGTAGCACATACACTCGCAAATATAAAACATTGCACTGAACTGTTCTTTTGAGTGACTTACTCAAGATTACACAGTCAATAAGTGCTGGAGCAAGAATTACTATCCCTGACTTGTCTGACTGCCAAGCCTATGATTATTTTCTCTGTATCATTGTTTCTGGTAAAATTTAGATAGGAAATAAGAGGTAGAGTACTAAAGGTTATAATGATTAAACTAATGTTCCCATGGCAAATGATTCTTAAAGAAGGCACACAGGTGGAAAGGGAGCTATATATCTTGTTAAATGGTTTGCTATTGTTAGCTTTTACTTCCCATTTTGATAAGTAGGATTTCCCTTTTGTATGTTTCTTTCTGCATATTTGTCCTTGATCTGCCACAGTTCTAGACAATTCTAGCTCTGATTTTTGCCAGAGGTTGGAGCTCCTGCTTCTAATGCTCTACTTCCACTAAACCAGCTTCTGTTTCCAAACCTTTAGCCTCAGTTTCTTTATACATTCATTGGGGCCACTAACTAATCCAATACACCAATATAGGTTTCATGAAAATTCTGCCTGCCAGAAGGTAGATATTTTATTCATGGTCTTTTTACTTATCATCTATCCAGTGGAAAGAATTTTAGAGGTGATAAATTCAAGCATGGCAAGAGGAAATAGTCTTATGGCATAGGGTCTCCCTTGGCAAAGTCATTGGGCCAAATTTTACAGGGGTTTTTTGATTCGCTCTATGGACTTTAAGGTAATAAATCTGAATATTAGAAGTAAGCCTGCTTTGTTTCCACCCAAATCAAGAACTAAGAATAGCTTGAGAATTTTAGGAAATGAAAGAATCTGTGATTATAAGGTGACATTTTTCTTAAATGCTATTATCTTGGTAAATACCATTCAATATATTGTAATCATTTCATATTTAATTGTATTATAATTCTTTGAAACTTGTTAACTCATGTGTACTTTATTTATAACTTTGGTTAACCAGAAGAGAGAATAACTTACTGCTGGGTCATGTTTTGTTGTAAATTGAAATACTGATCTTTTCCTTTTAGAGTTCCATTTTTTTTGTTCATTCACTGATTCATCCTTTAATAGGCAAAGCAAATTTAGATGTGGCTAAGCCAATTTATAAAATACAGTTTCTAACTTAAAGGCTTTATTATCTTTTGAGAAATGTCTATTCATATCTTTTGCCCGCTTTGAAATGGGGCTGTTTGGTTTTTTCTTTTTGGCACGTTAGAGTTCCTTGTGGATCCTACATGTTAGGCTTTTGTCAGATATTCAGTTAGCAAATATATTTTCCCAGTCTGTGGGTTGTCTCCCTGATCTCTTGATAGTTTTTTTGGCTTTGTAGAAGCTAATCAGTTGGATGAGCCCCCACTTGTCTATCTTATCTCTTACGGCAGGGGCACTTGGGGTTTTGATCAGGAATTGGTTGAGCAACCAACAGATACATGAAAAAATGCCCAACCTCACTAATCATCAAAGAAATGCAAATTAAAACCATACTGAGTTTTAACTCCAGTCAGGATGGCCATCATCAACTCAAAAAACGAGAGGATGCGGGGAAAAGGGAACATTTCTACACTGTTGGAGGGAGTATAAACTAATACAACCTCTGTGGAAAACAGTTTGGCGATTCCTAAAAGATCTAAAAATTGACCTTTCATCCAACCCCGCAATCCCCCTCCTGGGAATATATCCAGAGGAACTCAAACACTCTACGAAAAAGATACTTGCACACATATGTTTATTACAACATTGTTCACAATAGCAAAAAACGTGGCACCAACAGTGCTGCCCATTGAAAAAGAACTGGATTAAAAAAAATGTGGTACGTATACATGATGGAATGTTATGTTATAAAGAAGGACAAAATGATGAACTTCACAGTAACTTGGATGGACTATAATATTGAGTGATCTATCACAAAGAACTGAGTACCACATGTTCTCACTCATAAGCGAACCCTGAACAGTTATCATAATACTATAAGAAAAGGATTGGCAGTAGTGGGAAACTTCTGGGGGGTGGGGAGGAGTGAGAGTGGCAGTAGTGGGAATTTGCCAGGGGAGGGGGCACACCTCATCAACAAGGATACCTGCGTAATGAACATTTGTATACCTAACCCCGAATTGTACTCCATATCTTTAAAATAAAAAAACAAAAAAAGGCTTTATCATTTAGTTGAGGATATAATACAAACATATAAAAATTAAATTATGGCAGAAGATCACATTTTAGTAATTATAGTTTAGTTATGAAGGGACCTTTAATGTATTTGACCCATTATTTTTCCCTGGGATTTCTCACAACCTTCAGAGATTGCTTTTAGAGGTGGAAGCTAGAGGAGGTAGAGAGCATGGGGCCAGCCTGCCAGAGAACTACCTTTCTCCTTATACTTCAGCCACAGGAGCTCTACTTTCACTTATATTACATAAGGTTTAATTTGAACAAAGAATTGCAGGATTAAAAAGGTATAAGACTCACTCAACCAATAGAATTTCTGGATCATGGCTTCCCACAGCCCCCTCCATCTCCTGGGCTCAGGAGATGTTCCTGCCTCAGCCTCCTGAAGAGCTGGGACTACAGGCATGTGCCACCATGCTTGGCTAATTTTTTAATTTTTTTTTTGTAGAGACAAGGTCTTGCTATATCGTGTATTGTGAAGACTGGTCTTGAACTCCAGGACAAGGGATCCTCCCACCTTGAACTCTCAAAATGCCACTGTGCCTGTCCAGAATTCCTATTGTTTTAAAATGAGATAGTTGCTTGAAACCAGCAAAGGTTATAGGTCTGCACGCACCTGAAGAGATTGGAATTAAAGGGAAGATTGGAACTGGTTATTAATGTCCTAGTATTGCTCTAGTGTTATGCTATCTGTGGATGCCAGTATTTTAGTAGCAGATATAGAATGTTTTATATAAATTTAACTTTATTTTTAATATGCATTATGTAAATGTGACAGATATTAAAAACATAGAGCACTCTTCTACATCTAAAATATTAACATTAGCATGGACTTAGAATCTGTAATACTGAGTGACTTATCACAGAAACAAAGAACTGAATACCACATGTTCTCACTTATAAATGGACCTTGAACAATGATTGTAATACTATAAGGAAAGGATTGGCAGGAAATCTGCAGGGGCTTGGGCATACCTCATCAACAAGGGTACATGCATAATGAACATTTGTATATCTAATCCTAAATTGTACCCCACGTCTTTAAAATAAAAAAAATTAATAAAATAAAATAAAATATTAGCATGTAATTTTCCACTCTTTTTTCTGGTCTCTTATTTATAAGTAATTTTTATATAATTATAATCATTTTGTAGTTATATATTTCCATTCTGTTTCTTAACCTATTTTATGATAAGTTTTTTTTCATATTACATACCACAGACTTCATATTTATAAATTTGAATTTTTGTACAATGTCTTATTGGTTGATATAGCATATCTTATTTAAGCTTTTGCATGTTATTAAACATCGAGGACATCTTTAATTTTTTGGAAATTGTGTTACATTCATATATTTTTCCTCTCTTTTAGATTATTTTAAAAAATAAATTGTAAGGAGTGGGATTAATAAATCAAAAGGATGTACAAATTTTTGTAACCCTTATGTATTATTTTCTGAAAAGGTTGTATAAGTATCATTTTACCATAGTCTTCTGCTCGTGGGTATTATCAGGATTTTGAAATTTTTTTAGTTTCTTTAGGTGGTACCACATTGATGTTTAATATTGTGTTTTGATTATTAGTGAAGAATGTTATAAAACTATACTTATGTACCAATGATCATCCTTTTGATGGATTACTCATTTATACACTTTTTAATTTTTTGATTCTGTTAATTTGTAAGAGCTGTTTATAAATATATTGTCTTGCTAAAAATACATTCATAGCCACCTTTTAATACCTTTAACCAGTTGCTTTAATCCACACAACTAAATTTCTCACTGTCATTGATGCTGTAAAAATCAACATTGAAATTTTCTTTTTCCTTGTTAAAGATCATCCTATTTTAATAAAAATGAGAGTATAATTTGAATAAAAAATTAGTTTTAGTATCTAATAAATACAGAGGTTTAATTTCTGGCAGTCTAACTTGGGCCAATAACAACAAAATTTGTAAAACCCAAATCTTTTTAACTTTGCCCTGTCACTTGTCATATGGAATACATCTTTTTCGTGGAAAACCGTGTCCTATTTTTACATGCAAATTTCTTCTTTTTAAGCCAGTTCGTATTGTTGACAATTCTAATTTTATACTTTTATCATTTAAAATTGTAGACTTCAAGCTGCCATAATCAATGAATACTCCTTTTTCCAACATCCCCCAAACAAAGAACTACCCACTTATGTTCATTTCTATCTAAATAAAAAAGAAAAAAAGCAGAAAACCCAACAGTCCTCTGCAGACAATCCTTAGGTTACACATTTGAGTTGGTAAAGTTGAGGAGGCCTCTTCTTTTATTTGGAACTATTATTATTTGATGAACAAGGAATGCATAAACAGGCAAGCACTCTCTTCTTCTTTTTAAAAATTCTCTTAACCGTATGAACAAAAAAGAGGGTACTTTAAGAATTTGACACTCGTGCACATATTTCCCCACTAGCATTTCAGAGCTTCCAGAAACATCAGATCCAATCGGAGGTTGTTCAAAACCATAGTTGCTTGCTTCTGCAACTGGTGCAGTGAACTAATTTTTCTGAGGTGATTGGCCCCTAACCTGAATTTCTCTTCAGCTGCCTCCATTAAATGGATTTAGAGTCTTTTCCATTGCTGTGAGGTTAATAGCATTTTCAGATTCTAATCTAGTCTCTGGAAAATTGTCTTTTTAAAAAATTAATCAATAATACTCATTTTTACATCAGTCTGTCAAACAAGGCAAAGTCTACCACATCAGGCATTTCTGTCACTAACTGTACTATCAGTAGATATTCCTACGCGACAAAAGTCAATAAACTCACCATGCTTGCAGCGTTGCCATTTGTTCATGCTTTTAATTCACTCATGTATTAAACCTTGCCTGGAAGACTCACTGGGCGAAGACATTAAATTCCCCAGAAGCAAATATTTTCAGGAAAAAGTCTTAAATATCTTTTCATGCCTGTATCCTGACTTTTTCTCCTCAGGGAAACTGGAAAAATGCTCTCTAAAGACAAGGAATGTGTCCTGTCACAAAATAAATAACCAGTTAATTTATTAATTTCCAAAGTGACCTGGAGTTCACATCAAAGCAGATCTATTTAAGTAAGAGGTGGGGAAGAGATATTTTAGAGACTGAATTAGATGATCATATAAAAGCATAAAGTCTAAGGCGGAAGGATCGCCGGGAGCCCAGCAGGTCGAGGCTGCGGTGGCTGGGAGCGGCCACTCTGCACTCCAGTTTGGGTGACAGAGTGAGACTCCAACTCAAAAAAAAAAATCAAAACAAAAAACCCCCCCCCAAAACATAAAGTCTAATGTCCAAATCGCAATTAATAATAGATATTAACAATAATGAGCATTAGTGATTATTACTACTTATATCATATCAAATAACAATTATACATTATAATTGGGTAGGGCAATATTAAGCATAAGCATTTCCATCATTGGTCCTACCATGAGAATACCTATTGAATGCTATCGTGGCAGTGTAAATGGAAACTACTCATGGAAAATATTGTTTATTACACTGTTTATGGAATAGCATTTTAGTTCAATTCAATGGACATAAAGCCCTTACTACAGGTCAGACTCTATACTACAGATACTATTACATCCCATAGGGGTACAAAATGTTGAGTGCTTGTCTTAAAGGGACCATGATAATGTAGGGGAGATAGAATGTAAATTAATTATATTACAGTGTGGTGAGTGCAGTAATACAATATGTGGAATACAGAAGAGGACAAAGTGATTACTATAGGCAAAGTCAGGGAAGGCTGCCTGGAGAAGTAGTCAAGTTGGATTTTGAAAGTTAGGAAACTTGTTATGACAGAGGGTAAAGTTGTGCAAAATCTTGGAGACTGGAATAAACCTGGTTCTTATGGAAAATTTAGGACAGCTACAGTGAAATGTGAGATGAAAATGAGTGGAGATGAGGCCGTATTTTTAAATGGTTTGTAATTTTGGGATTTGGACATCATTTCAAGGTCAGTGAGGAACCACTGAAGGATTTGAAGCATGAGATAGAACTGACCGATCATTCTTAAATTTTATAACCAGGCGCGGTGGCTCATGTCTGTAATTCTAGCACTTTGGGATGCACAGTTGAGAGGATTGCCTGAGCAAAGTGTTTCAAGACCAGTCTGGGTAACTTGGTGAGACCTTGTCTCTACAATAAGTCAAAAAATTAGCCGGGCATGGTGGCCAGAGCCTGTAATTTCAACTACTTGGAAGGCTGAGGTGGAAGGATCCCCTGAGTCCAGCAGGTTGAGGCAGCGGTGGCCATGAGAGTGCCCCTGCACTCCAGCCTGGGCGACAGAGTGAGACTTCAACCAAAATAAAAAATATTTTTAATAAAGACGACTCTAATTTCAAAGTGCGAAAAAGAAATTGTGAGGGGTTGGGATAAAGGCAGGAATTTGTAGCTTTTTACTTTACTCATTGCCTTAGAAACGTATACATCCAAAAATGATGGAAATTCTTACTTATCAATGGGTTGTTGATCAATGATTTGAGGCAATGGTAATTTCCTCCCCATATTTATATGGAGGATTACCACTGAGCTCTCCTCTTGGTAAGCCGTCTTTATGGTCTAGTTTTATTTTCTGATTCCAGGAGGTTATATCAATATCAGTCTATCTAAGGATAAAATGTATTACATTAAGGACCACTCCACACACACTTGTGTTTTTTATATAATATAATTGCTCTTAGAAATTTATGAGTGAGACATGTGTCATGGAACAATTTGATCAGTCTAATTTTCTGGTTTGTGTCTCAGAATAACCTGAAGAGAAGACTGGTTCTGAAGGAAGGTGAATTAAAGGGTGGAGAAGATTCAGCCTGGACCATTTTTGCCTTGAAAGGTTACTGGGAACCCAACTTTCTCGCAGGGTTGTCTGATGATCCCAAGCTCAGGACTGGACACAATTTTCACACAGTAATCTAGGGCTTCTGTGGATGAGGGCTTGCCTAGATCCCGGGTGCTAGCCAAGTCTCCTCATTGTCAGGTCTAGTTCTGTATCTCAGGGAGGGACTGGAAACTGTTCCTCTTTTAGAGGAGAAGGTTGAGTCTTCTTATTGGAATGGTCTTCTATGCCAGTTGCTGTTATTTGTCCAGGTTGTATTGGCAGCTGGTGGATTTCTTTTTTCTTTTGAGTTAGTGTCTCACTCTGTTGCCAAGACTTATGTGCAGTGGCATGATCTTGGCTCACTGCAGCCTTGACCTCCTGGGTTCAGGTGATCCTCAGCCTTCTGAGTAGCTGGGACTATAGGCACGTACCACCACACCTAGCTAATTTTTTTGATTTTTTTTGTAAAGATGAGGTCTTCCTATGTTGTCCAGGCTGGTCTTGAACACCTGGGCTCAAGCAATCCTCCCACGTCAGCCTCCCAGTGTGCTGGGATTATAGACGTAAGCCACCACACCCAGCCTCTTTTTCCCTCTTCTATTCACCCATTGTCTTCAACCTTGGCCTTATTGCATCATACTGTGCTATATGTTTATGAATGTCACTGACTGTGAGTTCCTGAGGCTGGGAGCCATGTCTTACTCTCCTCCATTTCCCTGAAAAGCAGAATGCCTGCATACCAGAGGTACGAAGAAAAAAAAAAGGTGATGGGTTGAGTGGATGCTGTCTTTGTTTACATATTAGATCCAGTGACTTCCCTCTGGGAGCTCAATTTCTAGAGTTATCCCAGGCACTTGGGATTCTTTGTTTTTATTTTTTCTATTTTTAAAATTATTTTTTATCTTTTAATTTTTATTATAAAGATGTGGGGTACAATTCAGGGTTAGGTATGCAAATGTTGATTATGCGGGTACCCTTGTTGATGAGGTGTGCCCCTCCCTCCTCTAGCAGTTTCTCTCAATTTCCAAACCCACGCCTCCTCCCGTGACAGTTTCCCACTGCTGCCAATCCTTTTCTTTTCTTTTTTTTCTCTTTTAATGACTATATTATCTATGGCTATCTCCTTATAACTGTACTACATGTAAACTGATTTCCTGATTTTTTCTATTATTTTTAGAAAAATATTAAGCTTTATAAAATAGCAATAAAAATTAATTCATTTTATAAAAATAATAATAATTTTAGCCAGGCATGATGGCTCAAGTTTGTAATCAAAGCACTTTGGGAGACCGAGGTGAGAGGATTGCCTAACCTCGGGGATTCAAGACCAGCCTGGGCAACTTGGTGAGACCTTGTCTCTACAATAAATAAATAAATTAGCTGGGCCTGGTGGTTGCAAACCTGTAGTTCCAGGAACTTGGAAGGCTGAGGTGGACGGATTGCCGGAACCCAGCAGGTGGAGGCTGTGGTGGCTGTGAGCATGCCACTGCACTCTAGCCTGGGCGACAGAGTGAGACTCCCAACTCAAAAAAAAATTTTTAAAATGATCTCAAAAAAGCAGGCCTAGTAAAAGCACTCATTTGCTTCACTTTTATGATCATGTAAAAACCATCTACAATTGGGGGGCGGAGGGGAGCTCGTAACAACACAAAGAGTACCTGATCCACTAGCAGCGAGAGTGTGGACCAGTTGGAGGTCCAAACTTCACCTGCATGCAGCCTTCTTGTGTAGTTAATCCTTACTTGTACCCCACTTCTTTATAATGAAATAAAATTAAAAATAGATATTTATGCCACCTATATCATCTATATCTATATCTGTATCCATCCATCCACACAAGCATAGTAAAAGTGTGAAAAAAAAAATGCACTGGAATAAACTAGTTCAGCATAGCGGTCATCTCTAAGGGAGAGAGAAACATAATCAATGAACGGGTCCAGGGTGGGGAATCTTCCTGTGTTGGTAATGTTTTGTTTTATTTTATTTTATTTTGTTAATCAATATTTTTTATTTTGATATTGTGGGATACAGTTAAGGGTTAGGTATACAAATATGTTTCATTCAGGCACCTTTGTTGATAAAGCGTGTCTCCCTGTCCCCAGACAGATATTGACTACCGTTAATCCCACTGCACTTCCCCTTCCTACCCCCCCCATAGTTTCCCACCACTGTCAATTCTTTTCTTATAGTATTACCATGGATGTTCAAGGTCTGCTATATGAGTGAGAACATGGGATACTCGGATCTTTGTTTCTGTGAAAGGTCACTCAGTATTATAGACTCTAGTTCCATCCAGGTAGCTGCGAAATTCATGATTTTCTTCTTTTTTATGGCTGCATAGTATTCTATCGTGTATATGTACCACATTTTAAAAATCCAGTCCTCTTTTGATGGACAGCATGATTGCTTCCGGGTTCTTGCTATTGTGAACAATGCTGCGATAAACATACGTGTGCAGGTATCTTTTCGATAGAGTGATTTGAGTTCTTCGGGGTATATTCCCAGTAGGAGGATTGCGGGATCATATGGGAGGTCGATATTTAGAGCTTTTAGGAATTGTCACACTGTTTTCCACAGAGGTTGCACTAGTTTACACTCCCATCAACAGTGTATAAGTGTTCCTTTTCACCACACCCTCTCCAGCAACGATTATTTTTTGAGTTATTGATAATTGCCATTCTGACTGGAGTTAGGCGGTATCGGTAATGTTTTATTTTAACCTGGAGCTACATAAACATAAGTGTATTGCCTTTTTCTTTATGCATTTTTGCATATCTCATTTTGCATGTGAATACAAAGTACTATCCCTTTGAAAAGAATCTTCATAGGTTGTCTATTATTAAATGTTTTAAATAATAATTAGAGATTTAACAGATTTGGGAAAATATAGAGGCTATTTTGATCTATAGGAATTGCATTTTGGACATAGATTTCAATATTATGTTGAAATAAGCATTCCAGTCAAGATTTTCCCTAAATGTTTTCTAAATACTTAAAATGTATCAGAATATATGACGATCTTTCTATAGCACTTTTATAAATGGCTTTAAAAGTATTGGGGGCTTAATATTACTAAAAACATGACAAAAATTAAAGTTGGTACATGTCTATCTTTTCTTTGTTCCTCCGTGCATAAAATATAATTGCGGAAATGGAAGGGCTAATTTCATGAGTACACATTTTAGTAATGGTAAGATATTAAAGATAGTGGAAGAACAAAAGAAAGGAAAACTGGGTCTGGAGGGTAAGGAAGACTTCAGGGAGAAAGCAAAAACTAAATTGGGCTTTGAAGAATGAGTAGAGGTTTGCACACTACCAAGGGGCGTGGGGCCAAAAGCATTCCAGGTCTTTGTTTCAGCGCATGTGCTCACTCAGAAGTGGGCCCTGACCGCTGGTCACATTAGCCCAAGGGTGGGATTGGCAGTGGCTGGGCGCTGCTAGGGGAGGGAGGGGAGAGGGAGGAGAGAGACCGGGGGAGTCACACTGAGAGAACTGTAATAGAGTATACCATAAACTTAGGTTAAGAGCATGCTATAACCCAATAAATATGTAATCGGCTTGTGGACAATAGCACAGCCATTTTAGCTTTCTGCTTTAAAACATAACCTGTAGCTGTTTAAAGTTTCAGTTATGGGAAAAACTGCAAAGCTCCAGTTCAAGCTTCAACCCCTTCCCTTGACCCACTTTCCCCTTAGCAACAACCAATCAGGTGCCAGGGGAAAATCACCTAAAGTTTCCAAATGTCTCTGCAACTTCCCCAGCTAGTGGGCCCAGGTCAGCCCGAGTCAAGCTAGCCAATCCTCCACGACTGGGCTGACCACCAGAGGTTACTACCCAATTAAATGGTAACAAGACTGGAAAGTCCCCCCCAAACTCCTCCTCCCTTTGTGTACAAGCATAAAAGGTATCTGCTTAAGGAAGTCAGGGCCTCTGGGTGTACTCCGCTGCATCGGTTGTCGACAGAGGTCCAGGCTCGAGCTTGCAAATAAAGACCCTCTTGAACTTTCGTCGGAATTGGCTCTTGGTGGTCTCTCGGATTGAACTTTCGGCCACTACAACATGACAGCACAAAGGGTACCTGGTCCACTACCAGGGGGAGTGAAGGCCAGCTACACACCCAGGCTTCACTTGCATGCAGCTTACTTATGTAATAAATCCTCACTTGTACCCCACAACTCTATAATAAACAAATAAACTCTAAAAATAAAAATAAAGCATTCCAGGCCAGGGAGAACTTAATGCAAAAGCCAAGAGATGTGAAAGAATGAATCATGTGGTTAGAGAACTCGGGTTAGTTAGGAATCGCTGGATTGCAAAATGCCAATGGGACACCTTATTCAGAGGAAGGTAGGGATCAGAAACCAAAGAACTTTATTCCCTTCCAAGGAATCTGGACTTTATTTCTTAGGGATAAGACTTGTGAAGATTTTTGAGGGATGGGGTCAGGTTTCTGTGATGTTAAGGTGGGTTTGTGGGATGAGGAGAAAAGTTAGGAGACCATTACATGTCTGTGGCAGAGATAATGAGGTCTCACATTCGGGCAGGACAGAGGCTCCAGGAGAGAACTGAGAACGGAGGCTTAGACTGCGTGAGGAGTATGGATGTGGGCGCAAGAGGCAGGGAAGGAAAATGGCATAGAGGACCAGAAATGGGTCGAGGCAGTCGAAAGTCCTGAGAACTCATACGCAAATAGAGGCAAATGATGTTGCATTATGAAATTTGTTGTACAAAATAGAAAATAGTACAACTGAATCCCATCCAATGGACAGATGCCTATTTTTAAATACATGTCACATAGGTGGAACACTCAGACTTAAGGATGAGTGGATCATTTTCAATGGAAAAACCCTCAGTAAGGGAAATACCAGATTGCTTGCTGTTTGCCTTATTCAAAGTCAAAAATCTTAATGAAACATAGGCATTTATGTTTGCCTAATGTCTCTCGACACTTTCTCGGTCTACTTAATATATTTAAATGCAGATGACACAAGTTATGATGAGATTTTTTTGCCCTCTCTGATTTCTTATTATTCACTCTAATTTTTTTAAAGTGTTAAATTTTGGGTACCTGGTCCTAAACCAGGGGACGTGAGGACCCGTTGGAGGCTCAAACTTCACCTGCACATACATTACTTATGTACCTAATCCTGATTTATACCCCCCATCTTTATAATAAAGTAAATTTCTTTGGTTAAAAAGTGTCCTGTTGCTAAGTGGTACAGATGCCAGATCTGTTAATTAGTAAATAATTCCATTTGCATGTAAATAAAACGTTTTTGATGAAAGGAGCAATGTCACAAAGATAATTAAACTTTTTCTGTACAAAAAAGCAAATGAATAGCTCCTTCTGAGTGAAAGTTGAGTCACTATCTTCACCATAGTGTTTTTCTTAAGTGTTTGTTGATTTGCTGTCTGAAAGCAGATTTGAGGTCTGTACGGTGTACAACATTGGTGGAATCCTTAGGGAAGTGTAGATCACCTCTTTTTCTTTGAGGCGTGTTTCTTAAACTGGGAGAATGCAGAGAGATGACTAACCCAGCAAAGGGGAAATTGTTTGATCTTCGGTTAAAGAGTCCAGGGTGAAATGTGGTGCATTCTATTTTGGGGTCTGTAGGGTTAGAATAAGCTGCTAATTGGACAGCTAATATATAGTGATGTAAGATATCAATTCTGTGTCGGGATTCGAATTTGTTTAAAAATTTAAAGTGTACTTCATACTTGTTCAAATAATTATGTGACCTTTTGAAATAGTTTAAAAAAAGAAATTCGTTCTGATTAAAATACTAATAATTCATATATTTACATCTGTAAGGAAGTGTGTGCAAAGAGCCAGAAACTGGAAAAGAGATCCATAGGTTGGTTGAATGAATGAATGAATGTTTCTTAGACAAAAGCTAATTGAGGTGCTTTGCCAGTTTACACTACAACACTGGGCACTACTCCACCTAGTGGCCATCTACCTGTAGTGCATGGGTGATTAAAAAGATAATGACAACTGGTGTCTCTGGAAGTGAATTAATGTACTTTTACTTCTTGTAGAGTGACCTCTTGCCTATATTAAGTCATACCTTCAACATTATTAACTTTGATGAAGAAACAGGGCTATAAGATGCATTCTTAACTTTCTATGAAGACGTGGTTGAAAATTTTGTTCATGACCATGTTTCAATGTAACTTATTTGAAATAATTAGGAATTGATGGATTGTAAAATGTAGATGGGAAACATTATTCAGAGGAAGGTCGTGATCAGAAAACAAAGAACTTTATTCCCTTCCAAGGAATCTGGACTTTCTTTCCTAGGGATGAGAGTTATGAAGATTTTTGAGGGATGGGGTCAGGTTTCTGTGAAGTTAAGTTGGGTTTGTGGGATAAGGAGAAAAGTTAGGAGACCATTAAATGTCTGTGGCAGAGACAATGAGGTCTCACATTTAGGCAGGGCAGAGGGTTGAGGAGATAACTGAGGATGGAGGCTTAGGGGCAAGAGGGGTACAGATGTGCCTTTTAAGAAAATAATTCCTAGCCGGGCTCGGTGTCTTGGCCTGTAATCCCGCGCTTTGGGAGGCTGAGGTGAGTGGATTGCTTGAGCCCACGGGTTCGAGACCCGCCTGGCAACTTGGCGAGACCTCATCTCTACGATAAATCAAAAACTAGCCGGGCGTGGTAGCCTGCGCCTGTAGTTCCAGCTCCTTGGAAGGCTGGGCGGAAGGATCGCTGGCGCCCAGCAGGTGGAGGCTGTGGTGGCCGGGAGCGGCCGCTGCACGCCAGTCTGGGTGACAGAGTGAGACTCCAACTCAAAAAACAAA
>NW_007249746.1:436435-454978 GCF_000164805.1 Carlito syrichta
AGATTGCCACCAACCAACCAACCAACCAAACAAAATACTCTGCTATAAGGAGGAAATGAGGGAAGTACCTTCAACAGTTTTTGGTAGGAGAGGAAATTGGGAAAATCATTTTCTTTTTTTTCTTTTTTCTTTTTTGAGTCAGAGTCTCACTCTGTCATCCAGGCTGGAGTGCAGCGGCATACTCACGGCCACCCCAGAGTCGACCTGCTGGTTTAGGCAATCATTCCACCTTAGTCTTCCAAGTAGCCGGAATTACAGGCATTTGCTACCAGGTCCGGCTATGCTTAATTTTTATCCTCTTTTTTTGCAAGTAATTTCAAGCTTATAGAAGAGTTGCAAGAATGTGATCAGCACAAAGAACACCTGCATGCCTTTTACCCTGATGCATTTATTATTTCTATTCTACCCTATTTGCCTTATAATTATATTGCAGACCATTTGAGACTAAGATACATAAATCATGACTCTTTAGACCTAAACACTTCAGTTTGTGCTTTCTAAGAACAGAATCTTCTTCTACATATTCACAGTACAGTTATCAACTTTGGTGACTTTAGCATTTATACAGTAATTTTAAAAATCGAATCTACCATCCATTTTATATTTCTGTCAATGGACTCAATAGTCTTTTATGTTGATCTCTTTTCTTTCAGTACAGAATTCAGTATAAGACCAACTATTACATTAAGTTGTCATGTCTCTTG
This sequence comes from Carlito syrichta, assembly GCF_000164805.1. Lineage (NCBI taxonomy): Eukaryota > Metazoa > Chordata > Mammalia > Primates > Tarsiidae > Carlito > Carlito syrichta. The sequence continues at coordinate 437,140 of NW_007249746.1, forward strand.
GGCCTTCCTTAATCTGGAACATTTCCACAGTCCTAGTTCGTCTTTTATGACCTGACACCGGTAACAGAAGATTTCACATTTTCTGTTTGTCTAATGCTTCTCACTGTTAGATTCTGATTATACAACCTCTGCTGCTTTTAATGTGATGTATCCTTATTCGAGCATCACATCCGGAAACACATGATGTCCATCTGCCTCTCATTGGCAATGTTCTTTTGTTTACCTGGTCAAGGGTGGTCTGATTTCCTTTTTTTTTCCCTTTAGTGAAACACTTTAAGAACATAAAAATATTCTACTTGGCCAGGTGAAGTGACTGACGCCTGTAATCCCAGCTCTTTGGGTAGTGGAGGTGAGAGGATTGCCTGGGTCCAGGGGTTCGAGACCCACCTGGGCAACTTGAAAAGACCTCTTCTTTACGATAAATCAATAAAATTAGCCGGGCATGGTGGTGCAGGTCTGTAGTTCCAGCTGTTTGGAAGGTTGAAGTGGAAGAAGGGCCTGAGCCCAGCAGGTTGAGGCTGCAGTGGCCGTGAGTGTGCCACTGCACTCCAACCTGGGCGACAGAGTGAAACTCTGACTCAAAAAAAATTCATTCTTCATACAAATTCTCTGGAGATTTAGCACCCATTGATCATTGTGTTTGTTCCTGTCTTTATCATGATGGTTGTAAAATGCTGATTTTCATTTTTTTTTTTTTTGAGTTGGAGTCTCACTCTGTCGCCCAGACTGGAGTGCAGTGGCCGCTCCCGGCCACCGCAGCCTCGACCTGCTGGGCTCCGGCGATCCTTCAGCCTCAGCCTTCCGAGTAGCCGGAATTACAGGCGCGTGCTACCACGTCCGGCTGATTTTTTGATTGATTGTAGAGATGAGGTTTCGCTGCCCAGGTGGGTCTCAACTCCAGGACTCCCTTTACATTTATCAGTTGGTCCTCGGTACTCTACTGTAAGCAAAAGCACTCCCTCCCTTCCCCCATTTGTCTGGGTAGTCTCACTAACTCCTATGTTTTAAAATGGCTTATAGTTCGTTACTGTACTCATTGTTCCAGATTTGGCCAGCAGAAGCCCCTTCAAGATGGATCCTTCTAGGTCACATAAGAAGAAAAATCAGAAGAAATGCTTATATGTGATTTTTGCCCTTTGTTTTTGAAAAAAAATGTACCAAAACTTGGCCATCTGCAGTGGCTCATGCCTTTGGGAGGCAGAGGTGAGAGGACTGCCTGAGCCCAGCAGGTTGAGGCTGCGGTGGCTGTGAGTGTATCATTGCACTCCAGCCCAGGCGACACTGAGACTCTGATTTAAAAAAAAGTACCGTAACTTTCTGAAAGTCATTCCATATCAATTCAGTGATTTTCCTTATTCTTTTGTATAGCCAAATGTCACTCACACAATTATCTCTAATAGAAAATAATATGTAGAATCTTTAAAATGTTTATATCCATTTACCAAGTAATTTCAATTTTAGGAACCTCTTTAAAAGAAAATTCTCAGAGATGCAGACAAAGGTTTATGTACAAAGATGTCCAATCAAATGCTATTTATAATGGTAAAAATTTACAAACAACCTGAATAACTCACATTAAAGCAATGGTTAATATATTATATCCAGGAAATGAAACAGTAGGCAGCCATTAAAAAGGTTCATGTCAAGTGAAACAAATCTCAAAACTATATACTTGGAGCCAGGCGTGGTGGCTCATGCCTGTAATTCCAGCACTTTGGGAAGTGGAAGTGAGAGGATTGCCTGAACCCAGGGGTTTGAGACTAGCCTGAACAACTTGGGGAGACCTCGTCTCTACAACAGATCAAAAAAATAGTGTGGTGGTGTGTGCCTGTAGTTCCAGCTACTTGGATTGCTGAGGCAGAAGGATCGCCTGAGCCCAGCAGATTAAGTGTGTGAGTGTGCCACTGCACTCCAGCTTGGGTGACAGAGTGAGACTCTGACTAAAAAAAAAAAAAAGATTATTTACTTGGATTTCAGTTATGTAAAATGCATAGAAAAGAGATTGGAAGGAAATATACTGAAGTGATTAAAAATGACTATCACTGAGGAGAGGATTTCTAATTTTTTTCTCCTTTCTTTTTTAAACATATTTTTTGTACTCCCTAAGTTATCTGTATTGAGCATATATTCATATTATTCTCAGAAAAGTTGAAATCAGTAATCTAATTTCCTAAAGGAGGATGTTTTCCTCCATTAGGAATTGGAATGCTTCATTTTTGTGGATTGTTATAGGCTTTTGTTATGTTGCGTTTCTCTTTTTGCTCTGGGTGCCAGGAACCAAGTCTGAAGGCTGATCACAACAACTTATAAAGCAAACACTGGTGTTCTCTTTTTCGTCTCTTTTGATTTTTTTAAATGTCTGTTTCCTTAAGCTTATTATGATTTTTTTGTTGTTGTTGAAAAGGATCTCAAATCATTTTTTAAAAAGAGGTGGGACATAAAGAAATAGAAATTAAATGGAATCCCTGCATCACCATTGTTCAAAAACTGTTGAAGTAGACATTATGGGTACATAATAGATTTAGTTTGAATATATAAAGTGTTTTATTGCATATCCAGAATCAAGTGCTAGACTTCTCTGTTGGTCAGTAGGTGGGGTTGGGGAAAATTTTACCTATATCTCTATTTCTTAGAAGTGGAGCAATAAGAAAGAAAAATTGTTGTAAGTTTACGATATTGAGTTGAGACTGTGGAAAATGTACTCAAAAGCAGATGTAAATTTTACCTTAGAAAGTTATGTAATATTTTTGGAATAGCAAATGTCTCTCATCAGGACAGAACCCACTTGGTACCTCCGTTCCCAGTCATTTACCCCTGCCAATGTTAAACATGTGTCTGCCGACCAGCTCTATTCTTCTCTGCCTAGTAGTTAGGAATTGTTTAACCCAAATCTTCCTGTTCTCATTTAAACCAATTCCTTGTGGCCTTGGTCTTTGAGGACATGTAGAACAATTGTCTAATTTCCATGTGGTGTTCTTTCATAAAAACGAAGGCTCCTCTTTTCCTACTCTCTTTCAGAATAAATTTAAATGAGAGATAATAGATCCTTTCGCTTCACTGTGGGAAAATGAGCACCAACTAAAAATGGTAGGAATTGCTGGACTTTGAAAACTTACGGAGTTTATTTTCCCATATCCCCACAGTTTCAGACACAAAAGAACGTCACCTGTTATTTACAAAAAAAATTAAAGAAAGAGTGTTTTCTGTTTTCTCTTTTGTTATTTAAAAACTCTTGCGATAGGGCTTTCCCCGACAAATCTAACCATACCTTTATACTTCAGCTTGGGCCTTTGTCCTCAGTGGAAACAGAAAGAAGCAGAATTTATATAACTGAATTCACCTGGCAATGCTTATTAAGTGTCTTCTGATTTTTCTATGTCTTATGTTAAAAAAAAATCAGGTCCTTGAAACTTTTTGTACGGACATTATTTTCCAGCCAATTAACCATAGCTGTACAAATTGTTCACATGTGACATTTATAGTGACATTGGGGAAGATGGTCTGAGAAATGTGTCAGAGACAATTTCATCGTTATATAAATATTGTAGGTTGTTCTCACACAAACCAGGTTGGCATAGCTTATTACACACCACATGAGAAGGGCCTATACCCAAGGGAATATACTCTCTTGTTCCTAGGCTAAACCTGTGCGATATGTTTCTATACAGAATGCTGTATGCAGTTGTAGCACAGTAGTGTTTGTTTATCTAAGCATATCTAAACATAGAAAAGGCACAGTAAAAATGCCATAATAAAATCTTATGGGATCACCATCTTACATGTGGTCCGTTGTTGACCAAAATGTTGTTATGTGATTCATGACTGTATTTCCTTGGCCGTGCATCTAAAACAAGACACAGAATCATAATCATCAAGCCAGTGTGGTAAATAGATGGAAATATCTTCTCACACGTTTTTTGCTCTTTGTAGTACTCAATTTTTTTCTGGACTTGCTTTCATGAAAATGCTACTTGATTCCAGATTTCTGTTTAAGCGTGCCAATCAACCTACCATCATTAATAATCATCACGCAGGCACAGAACCAACATTCAGCATCAGAAGGGGAGAAAACCATATTTGTTTTGCTCATCAGCATATCCGCAATGACACACAGGAGGCCCTTCAATATTTGCAGCTGATCAACTGAATCGATGAAATTTTATGCCGTCCTTCATAATTGGGAGCAGCTTTAAAACAGCATTTCATTTAATTTTCAGAGCAATCTATCAGGCGTTGTGATAAGTTGGGAACTGGAATTCAAAATAATCTTCCAAAGGTACCTAATTAAGAAGTAGTGGAGCCATGCACGGTGCCTCATGCCTGTACTCTCCGCTACTCAGGTGGCTGAGACGGGAGGATCACCTGAGCCCAGAAGTTTGAGGCTGCAGTGAGCTGTGATGGTGTGACTGTGCTCTAGCTTGGGCAACCGAGCAAGACCCTGTCTCTAAACAAAAATAGGTAGGAGAAGCAGAGGAGCCAATTCTTTACCTACTTCGCTGGCTGGGTAGAGGCAGCACTGCGCTTTTATTTATTTATTTATTTACCAGAGCACAATGTCCACAGCCAAACTTATCCCCAGGTCCCAGCGTAGGGGACTCAGGGCCCATGAACTGTGAAGCTTGCTGTGGCAGCCATCTGGGCCAGTGGCCGCTATGACACAAGCGGGGGCTGAATTTGACTTGACTGCAGAGCACTGTGCTTTAAAGGTGGTGTGGTCTGAGGTTTCAGAACAGCGGGGTCACACCCAGTTAGTGTGAAATGGGCCAGACTGGGCCAATAGGGCTTCGGAATATAGTATGGAAATATGAGCAAAATTATCTTATTGTATATACTGGCTTTTTGGAAAAAAACTGGTGTCTCTGAGCCTCAGTTTTGTCATCTGTATGAAGAGTGTGATGGTGATGCCTATGAACTGTTTCACAGTGCAGTGTGTGAGTTGGAAGGTACTCTGTAGAGAGTCACGTGCAAGGCCTGTGCAGGGTGGTGGCGCTGGGGTTATGATACCATTTGGTGTGTTTGTCTTTCCTGACTGGAAAAACCTGGCCAGCCCACAGTGTGGAGAAATGCTCCCCTCACTGACAAGAGGTAGTCAATAAACCTGCACAGCAGATATGATATGAACTGGATTTCCAGTTTTAAGACCCTTTCTGTGTTTGGCTCCTCTATCTCACAGTCTGTCACTTTTATCACCCAAACATGTAAACAACCTCCCCCCCGACCTCACCAATCCTAACCATTAAAATGAGAAGAAGAGAGAAGACTTACATTGCTTTAGGTGAGGTACCAGTGAGATCACAGACTTTTGAATATAAATACCATATTTAATAGATACTTGATAATGCTAATGCATTCAGTGTTGTTTGTTTCTAAGTATCTTTCAAGACATCAATTAGAAATTATGAATTATAAATTCTTAAACAGTATGGGTCTTTTTTTCTATATGGACAACTCAGTAGGTACAGCACTGTGGAAATTAATTCTAAGGTTCATTACCAGATGACAAGAAGACTTGAGGAGTTTGGTGGAGACTCTAATTATTCTTGGCAAGGAAATTCAGCCTATTGAATTTGGGGGCATCTTTATAAGAGCTACTTGGTATTGTAATATATGCTGATGGCTGCTACTGTGCTTTATGTATTTTAGCTAATTTTTTTGTTTGAATTTGTAACTTCAGGCAATTTAATTCTGAAATATGTAAATTGACAAGTAAAAAAGACACAAAAGTAAGATATATCAGAAATGAAATGTAAACAAATGAACTTTCTTCTAAACAAACCCAAATAAAAATAATAACAAAACCGGAATTTTAGAAAATGACCTTTCAGAGGCTAATATGAAGAGTTAAACGCCCTCTAATGGGGGTTGTTTACTTATTTACTTATAACATTAGGGGAATGTTCTTTTTAGAAGTGTGTACTCCCTATTAGTCTGCAATCACTAGTCTAGCAAGTCACTATTCCTGCATAAGTTTTGTCTCTCAGTTGTGTTGAGTAGAAAAGACATTTGATTTCATCAGATGCAGTCTATTCTCCAGGATGCCAAAGGGAGAGAGAAAAAAAAAATGTAGGAAGTATACTGCAAATAGAAATGTAGTTTTGGGTGGAATATGTACATTGAAAAGAAATGTAACAAACAAATTTTAATTTTTGTTAAACACTGTGCAGTTGCCCCTAGCACATTGCTGATCCCCCATGTAGTCGAAAAATCCATGTACGACTTTTGACTTCCACAAAACTTAGTCTACTGTTGACTGGAAGTCTTACCGATAACATAAACAGTTGGTTAACACATATTTTGTATGTTATATGCATTATATACTGTATCCTTACAATAAAGTATAATAGAAAAAAGAAAACATTAAGAAAATCACGAGGGCCGGTGCAGTGGCTCAAGCCTGTAATCCCAGCACTTTGGGAGCCTGAGGTGAGAGGTTTGTCTGAGCCCAGGGGTTCGCAAACAGCCTGGGCAACTTGGTGAGACCTCGTCTCTACAATTTATAAAAAAAATTAGCCAGGCATGGTAGCATGTGCCTGTAGTTCTGGCTACTTGGAAGCCTGAGCTCAGCAGGTTGATGCTGGGGTGACCGTGAGCATGCCACTGCACCACTCCATCCTCTGGGTGACAGAGTGAGACTCTGACTCAAAAAAAAAAAGAAAAGAAAGAAAATCATGAGAAGAAAAAATACATTTGCTATTCATTAAGTGGAAGTGGATCATCATACAGGTCTTCACATTGAGTAGGTTGAGGAAGAGGAGAATGACAAGGAGCTGGTCTTGCTGTCTTGAGGTGGCAGAGGCAGAAGAGGTGCAGAAAGTGGAAGGGGAGGCAAGAAAGGCAGGCACACTTGGTGTAACTGTACGGAAATATGCTGTAATTTCTGTCTGACTTTGTGCTTTTTTTTTGAGTTGGAGTCTTACTCTGTCGCCCAGACTGGAGTGCAGTGGCTGCTCCCGGCCACCGCAGCCTCGACCTGCTGGGCTCTGGTGATCCTTCTGCCTCAGCCTTCCAAGCAGCCGGAATTACAGGCATGCGCTACCACGCATGATTTATTGTAGAGATGAGGTCTCGCTGCCCAGGCGGGTCTCGAACCCGCAGGCTCAGGCAATCCACTCACCTCAGCCTCCCAAAGGCACGGGATTACAGGCTGAGCCACCGAGCCCGGCTTGAGTTTTTGCTTTTTTATTCCTCTGCAAATGTTTCTGTACAGTAATAATCCTCTTCCACCATTTGCTTTAGTTTCAGTGACCATATCATAGAAGCGTTCATGTTGTAAAAGACATTAAAAACCAGTCTTGAATAATTGGAATCCTTCCGCCACATAGTCTAATGTTGATTTGTTTCGTGGCATTGCTTCTTCTGTGGCTTCTTCCTCATCATCTGGCACTAGATTAGAAGAAATTGTCTCTATCGAGTCATCTTCTGTTAATTCCTTTGGTGTGGTGTCTATTAGCTCTTGGATTTCTCCAAGATCCTTATCTGGAAACACTTCAGTTTCCCACCTTTTTTCCATATTCACACTTTCTCTTGTGATTTTCTCGATCGGCTCTATCATAAATCCTGTGAAGTCCTGTATAACATCTAGATATAGTTTTCTCTAGCAGGAATTTATTGTTTCAGGCTTGATGGCTTTCAACAGCTTTTTCTGTAACAATGATGGCGCCTTCAATGATGTAATCCTTTCAGACTTTCATGATATTCTTTCTATTGGAGACTTTTTACTGGTAAGGTACTTCCTGACTTCAGGGACAAAGCATTTATGGAATCAATCCAGAAGAAGGATCCTCATTGTCCAGGTCTTCTTGTTATACATCAAAAAACTGACAGCTGGTGTTTATCTTTTTCCTTCAAGGCTCAGGCGTTAGCAGCTCTATAGATAAGGGCAGTTCTGGTCATAAACCTGATTGCATTTGCACAAGACAGTAGAGTTAGCCTGTCCCTTCCTGCCTTAAATCTTGATTCTCACTTCTCTTCCTTACTATAAGTGGCTTTTGTGGCATATTTTTCCAGAATAGGGTTCTTTCATCTACATCGCAAACCCATTCAGGCAGATACATTTTCTCCTCAGTGATTTTCTTAATGGTGCCTGAGAATTCTTCTGTTGCCTTTTGGTTGACAGAAGCTGTTTCTTCTTTTATCTTGACATTTTAAAAGACAAACCTTTTTTCTAAAAATGTCAAACCATCCTTTGCTGGCATTAAATTATCCAGCTTAAGAGCCTTCACCTTCCTTTAGCTATAAGTTGTCATATTGTGACTTCACTTTTTCTCAAGTCATGTTAGAGTCTATATGTATGCCTTTCTTAGAGCAATCTTGCACCTCCATAAAAGTGAATTTTCAATAGAAGATAAAAATGTATTTTTGCAAAAAGTGCAAGATTTTTGCACCTGCTAGTATAGCTGCAGTGATAGAGTCATGGATTTCTTTCTTTTTTCTTCAATGATCCTTATGCTGGATTCATTTATTTTAAAATAGCAGGCAGCCTTAGCTGCAGACCTCAATCTATGGTACATATCAAGCAATTTGACTTTTTCTTGTAAGGTCATGACTTTTCTCTGCTTCTTTGGGCACTTCCAGCATCACCAGTGGTACTTCCTTTGAGTCCCATGGTGTCATTCAAGGTTTACAGTATTTTACTGATGTAAAGTATGTGAGAACATCTTCAGTGAAAAATCCTATTAAAACTTTAAAAACTTCTAAATATTATGGATATTTCATTAAAGATCAGGATGAACTTGTCTTCTATATTTTCTAAAGAGATAACTTGTTTAAGCAAATTAGTGGTTGAAATAATGTTGCAAGGGAATATTTACTTAGAAGAGTTATAAAGATCTTTGGAAATATTTAATTATGAAAAAATAAGAAAACTGTGTAAGAGTAGCCTTGTTTAGACTAGTAAATAGTAACAAAGCAGTTGAAGGGAATATGGAATATTTTCACATATAAGGGAAATATATTTTACATTAGGAAAAAAAATATATATATATATTTTGGAGTTGGAGTCTCACTCTGTCACCAAGACTGGAATGAGTGCAGTGACACACTCATGACCACCGCAGCCTCCACCTGCTGGGCTCCAGTGATCCTTCTGCCTCAGCCTTCTAAGTAGCCGGAACTACAGGCGCATGCTATCATGCCCGGCTAATTTTTTATTTATTGTAGAGACAAGGTCTCACCAAGTTGCCTGGGCTGGTCTCCAACCCCTCGGCTGAGGCAATCCACCTGCCTCAGCCTCCCAAAATGCTGGAATTACGGTTGGACCACTGAGTCCAGCCTAGGCAAATATTTTAAACATATGTTTTATATGTTATGTATATTCACTTACTCCATATGTAATCTAATAGAATACATTGAAGTCTAGGCAATTAAATAAACCCTTTGCTATTTTACAAATAGAGGAATTAAATAATTTATTGAGCCTTCTGTCTATCATAGAAATAAACAGCACAACACCAGCTTGACTGTGCAAACTCAGGCATTGTAGTTGGCCCTCTGCAGTATCTTTGATGAACCCAATCTTTTTTATTTTATTGTAAAGATGTGGGGAACACGTCAGGATTAAGAACATAAGTGGTCTCTCTGCAGGTGAAGTTTGGGCTCCTGACTTGTGCTCACTTCCCGTGGTTTAGATGAGTCAATCTTTAGTTGATAGCCAGTAAAGCAAGATATTGTTTCACTTTTGGCTCATAGTACTTATGAAATCTGCCTGAAAAAGTGTTGTACTGTGACCCAATACTTTTTATTAAAGTGTTTATATGTAAGAGGCCCTTCTGTTTTCCCATGAATGCCCTGGAGTTTAAAGAAGGTTAGAGAAAGCCTGACTTAATCATGAGGCCTGCAGCACAGCCACAGTGCAAAACAACTGATCTTTCTCCCTGCTCTAATGTTCACAGCTCCTTTTGAGATATGTAGTTTCCCAAAGGTGTTTTTTTTCCCCCAATATGAGCTGGTTTGGCTCTCATTGAACACTTTTTTTTTAATCAATATTTTTTATTATGGTTTTGTGGTCATTGAACACTTAACTGTAGTTTTCCTCTAGGATGTTCTTCAACTCTGAAGAAAATGCTTTTGCTCAGTAGCTAATCGGCCTCCCCTCGGGCTCCTCTCATTACCTTCACATATGCTCTAAGAAAAAAAAAATACCTAAAAAAAAATCATTTTACCAAACTTTCCTCATAATGATAGAGTCTTCAGTAACTCTTCATCATTGGGTAATTCACATTCTTCTGAGGGTCACAATATCCACCCATAGTCACATACACTGGGTAACTATGTTTTCAGCTTTTACTGAAGTTCTATCCATTGTTTGGTGAATACATTTTTCACTTTTGGAGCACTCACTTTTGGTGGATTTGCCCGTGCCCAAGCTCTAAGCTCCTGCTGAGTTGTGGATTTCTACAGTCTATCCTTTAATTTATTCCAAACTTCTGTTTTTAAACAACAGTCACCTAAGAATTTTCATTTTCATTTTACTATATTTGCTAGCACTTAAGCTTTTTCTGGTGGCCATTTTACACAAAGAAGCAAAGCAAAAACAAGAAGAAGAAAAGAAAAAGAAACCAATCTCTAATGAGCATTACTGTACTTGCAATTATAAGTCAAGAGCAACAGAATAGGACGCTGAGGTTAATGGAGACCCAGGCTTACTTGCTCTCCAAATGGCTTGCTCTTGCCTGCCCAAGGGAGATCAGACCCCTCTGTCTCTGTTAAATCTGAATCACATTCTGAATCTATAGAATGGTTTGTAAATTGTTGAATCCATCATGAAGGAATAACCCTGGTTGGCTCAGTTCCAGACATTAAATGTTCTACAGAACAATGAAATTGTGTTTTGAACTTTTTACACATTTTCATTCACTTATTGGTTTATAATTTTTTAAAATTAATTTTTAATTTTTTTGAGTTGGAGTCTCACTCTGTCGCCCAGACTGGAATGCAGTGACCGCTCCCGGCCACCGCAGCCTCGACCTGCTGGGCTCCGGCGATCCTTCTGCCGCAGCCTTCCAGTAGCTGGAACTACAGGTGTGCGCTACCACGCCCGGCTAATTTTTTGATTTACTGTAGAGATGAGGTCTCGCCAAGTTGCCCAGGCGGGTCTCGAACCCCCGGGCTCAGGCAATCTACTCACCTCACCCTCCCAAAGTGCGGGATTACATGCTGAGCCACCGAGCCCGACTCACTTATTTATTGGTTTAAAGTAATAAAGTTTTCCAGTGTGTGGTGAAGGAAATACTTGAGTTTTAGGTGCCTTTAGTTTCTTAAAAGAAACACTTCAGACAAATTAAATTTAACTGAGTTTATTTGAGCAAAGACTAATTTATGAATCGGTCAGCACTTAGAACCAAAAGGAATTCAGGTAATTCCACTCAGTAGTGTGGGCAGTGATCTTTTAAAGGCTGAACACTAGCATAGAGGCAAAGTAGAGAAATCACCTCATTGGCTATGGCTAGGCATCTCTATTATCCGGGCATAGAGTGATGAGGTATTTGCTTTATTTGGGCAAGGTCTGACCAGTTGTCTGCTCATTGCTGGCTGGAGCTTGACTGTTTCTGATGGGATGCAATGCCACTATCACAAAAATATACTCCTAAATTGTATTTTGGTTTGTTTATGTACTAAGCTAGGTTAGTTTTTTTATGTAGGAACTTAAAGTAGGAGACAGCTTCAGGCTAATGGCCTCTGGCTTATTTGCCTTAACCAGTTTGTAAGCAATTAAGCCTGACTTTGCCTAAGTTTTGTATTTTATAGAAGAATGAAAGCTCTTGAAAATAAGAAACATAGTCTTTATTTAATTGAGATGTATTTATCCACCTGCATTTTTCTGAAACTTTATTGTAGGAAAATAATCACTCTCTGATGATGATCTTTGAGCTGAACATTAACACCTTTTAAAGTGTATTTTTCAGAACATTAATTGGTAACTGGTAATATCTGGCTTTGTGATAGTCTTTTGGGTGGTCATTATTTAACTCTTATCAATGTATTTTATTTTCCAAACATTCCTTTACCAACATTGTTTATACTATGAGGTAATTACGTTTTTATGAATAAATACAACTTTGACTTGAAACTTAAATGAAATTGCTTCAATGAAGTATTTTTTTGAAAACTTGACTTAAAGTTGAAGATATCACTAAAACATTGTTTTCTCATTTGATTAAGTGTTCAATACCTTTTGATGAGTGAGTTTCCAGTTACACTTGAAAAGGTTTTAGAAGAGGAATTATATGATATCTAATGTAGTAGTGTCAACACTTCATTTTACAAAATTTAAATGCCTACTCCCATTTAGTGACTAATTTAATGGATAGGTTTCAAGAGAAACTTGGCTCATGAATAATTGTTTGACTAATACTCAATACTCTTTTTTTATTTGATTTTTAAATAGTATACACTTTTGTAAAAAAGGGAAATACACAATGTAAATATACATTTTGTCCAACATCTAGTTGAGCTAATTCATTACAATTCAATAAATCCTCAAATAAGATAGGAATTCATTTAAGAATAATTCTGCCTTCTATGTTTAAAGCTAAAAGAAATAAGTTTAAATCTCACCCATAAAGATGCCCTTTTGATGTGTCTCATATGCTTATATGCATCTCAGATCCTTTTAATGTTTTCAGAAAATGTATTAAACTAACAAATGTTGGAATTTGAATGACTTGGAAAGTCTACCTTGTTGATAGTTTAAAAACACCACTTGTGTTTTGCTTAAAGATATACAATGTGTTTGTTTTACTTGCTAAGAACTAATTTATAGGCATGGCAACTTAATTTCAGTAGTGATCATTAGGACTATAGCTTCTGAATATAAATCTGAAAATAATATGGTTGGTCTCCTGAACTTATAGCATCAACATTCATTTGTCAATCAGAAGATTTGGGAGATTTTGTTCTCTCCATACACTTAACCTAACATTTTCTGTTCATAATCTTCTTTATTATACATTTGCTTGTGTACTTTTGAGAGAACAAAGTTTCTGAAGTCAAGTAACATAAACCATATATATTAGTCAGAGTTTTCCAGAGAAACAGAACCAATGGAGATTATAAATTCAAATGCTAATCTCACTGAGAAACACCCTCATAGACACACCAAGAAATAATGTTTAACAGTTATCTGGGCATTCCTTAGCCCAGTCAAACTGACAAATTAAAAGTAACTGTCACAAATCTACCCCTTGTCTACTTGACACCCATTTACATCTTCTTATATCATAATCTCCTAATAAAGATAGCAATGTCTTAATTACACCTAATGTGATACAAGTCTCCTGTATATAGCCAAAAACACATTAGCCCTTTCCCTAGAAGAGGAGGGTCAGTCTTTGAATGATGTTTACCTTTCTCCTGATATTCCCGAACTTTAGTATGATGTAAAATTGAAAATATAGTCATCCCTCGGTATCCTGGGGGATTGGTTTTAGGACCTCCTACAATACCCAAATCGCAGATGCTCAAGTTCCTGGTAAAAGATGGCATAGTATTTGCATATAACATATGCATATCCTTCTGTGTAGTTTGCATCATCTCTAGATTACTTAAAATAACTAATAATGCAATTTAACTCTATGTACACAGTTGTTATACTGTATTGTTTAGGGAATAATGACAAGAAAAAAATGTGTATGTGTTCAGTACAGATGTAATTTTTTCCCTAATACTTTCAATCTATGACTGTGTCACTCTACAGACATATAATTCACATGAAAAGGGCTGGGTCTACTTAAATACTGACATACATCTTATGTTAATACATATTGGGTTAATTTATGTTAATACATCTTGTGATACATGATAAGGGAATAAGAGAGAACAGAAGACAAAGATATTTGCTTAATACATGTATATATACATAGAAATGTATTCATAACAAATTAAGGCAATACTCATGATGATTTCATTCCTTATTTCTATAACTGGTCATGTGGCCATCACTGGTTTTTATAATTACCTTCTCCTACTGCCCATTCTGGATTCTCTTTGCTTTCAGCAAACACCTCAGCTGGACCTAGTTTTTTACATGTGGGGTAACCCGAAACGTCATTCCTGAAGCATCTGGGCTATTAGTAGCACTCCCTGGATTGGGTTTAGTTTTCTGTTGACCTTAATCACAGGGCCTGGTAATACTAAGTGATACCCTAAGATATCTTCTATATTTTAGGCATACTCTCCCTTACCTCCATTGTGAAGTAATTTCCCTTTTATTGTCAGGACCAGTTACCCTCACCAACACCATTAACTTTGTTCTTTATCTGTTGATTCAAAAGCATGAGGAGCCCAAAGTGGCCGAATGTATGTATATTTACAATAACAGGAAACCAATCAGTGAGATTCTTCAAATAACTGAAATTTTGTTGAACCAAACTAACTTTCAAGAGAATAGATAAAAATAGTGTGAATCAGTGATTTAATGAAAGACACTTTTCTGGCTATATCCTTAGGTTGAACTAAATGGTGTCATGAATGTGGTCAAGACTTAGAGTTACATGTTTAGAAACTCGTCACTGGTTGACATCATATCTTTGGGAAGCCATTTAACCCTTTAAGACCTCAATTCCCTCATCTCCAAAATGGGAATGAAAACTCTTGCGTATTTCTAATAGATTTCTTGTGAAGACCAACTGAAACAGTATTTGTAACAGGCCTTTGCAAACTGTATAGCACCCTACCTCCTCCTGCTCAGCACTATAACTAATAATAATGCTATTGATTAAAAAATCCAGGATACAATGTGGCCAGGGATGGAGATGGGCATATGGGTAGTATAAAGTTTTCCAAAGGCAGAGTTGATACTTGTCTTTGACATTGCCTAGTACTTGCTTTTCTCTTCTATTACGCTACTCTCTGACTAACCAAAACTACTCCTACTGGTCTTCCTATATGTTCCAAAGCTTGCTGGTCAGCTTTACTTTCAGGAATTTCTGGAATTTCAAACTCAACATTTCTAAGGTTAAAATCAACACCTCTTTCCTAAAATGATTCCTTATAGTTTCTTTTTTATTTTGAGTTGGAGTCTCACTCTGTTGCCACAGTCTGTGGCTCCCGGCCACCGCAGCCTCGACCTGCTGGGCTCCGGTGATCCTTCCGCCTCAGCCTTCCAAGTAGCCAGAATTACAGGCATGCGCTACCACGCCCGGCTGATTTTTTGATTTATTGTAGAGATGAGGTTTCGCTGCCCAGGTGGGTCTCGAACCCGCAGGCTCAGGCAATCCACTCACCTCAGCCTCCCAAAGGTGTGGGATTACAGGCTGAGCCACTGAGCCCAGCTTACATTACAGATTTCTTAAAAATATTAAATTTAAGAAATACTCACATAGAAAACAATAAATTATTAGTGGAAAAGGAAAATTGCACAAATGGCACTCTTCTAATATTTTAGGTTTAATCACCATAATAACTAAACTGGTCTGGTCATGTATTTTCATGTAAAGGATTTGCTGCTTTATTTTTACCCCTGGGAAAAAGTATTCTATTTTATTCACTAAATGATTAAAGTATATGTTTTTATTTTTGAATCTTTGGCTTTTTATTGAAATTGTAAAATGTCTCTCTTCCTCAAGTTTATCACTTTTAAACTCAATCGCTTTAAAACCTAAAACTGTTATTGATCTCACTAACATATCTTACTTTTCACTGTTGTATCATTCTCTCCTAGACGAAAATCTTAATGGGGCATAATATAGTATTTCTACTTCTTATTTCAAAGACCTGCTAAGATAACCATCATGTTATATTGGTCAGTTTATTTAATATTACTAGACATGATTTATTATACATGTTATATTTTCTTTTATGTCTGTTATTTCTTTTTTTTTTTTTGAGTTAGAGTCTCACTCTGTCACCCAGACTGGAGTGCAGTGGCCGCTCCCAGCCACGGCAGCTTCGAACTGCTGGGCTCTGGCGATCCTCCCGCCTCAGCCTTCTAAGTAGCTGGAATTACAGGTATGCGCTACCACGCCCGGCTGATTTTTTGATTTATTGTAGAGATGAGGTCTCACTGCCCAGGCGGGTCTCGAACCCGCAGGCTCAGGCAATCCACTCACCTCAGCCTCCCAAAGGCGCGGGATTACAGGCTGAGCCACTGAGCCCGGCTGATTCCTTATAGTTTCTATTTCAGTTGATGGGATTAAAAACCAATCACAAAAGCCATAAACCTCTGTCATTGTTTTCATTCCCTCAACCCTACTCTAATCAGTTACTAAATCCTATTGATTGGATGTCACACAAATATTTCTTTAACTGTTCCTCATTGCCATCCCATCATCTCTGTCCTAGTTTGGGTTTATGACTTGGAATATTGGCTACAGCAATATCCTAGCAGATCCCTGAGACCCTGATCACCTCTTCCTCAAACTGTAGGCCACAGAGCAATAGGGGGAGAGACCTAAAAATAAATATATAATTGTGTCAATTCTATACTACCTTAGATAGATCTCCACCTAACCTACTAGGGATAAACTCTTTTACATGACACTCAAGGATTTCCATTATTTACCTCTGCCTATGTCTCCAGCCTCACTGCTCCACAGTCCTTGTCTTGTATTTGATATCCTAGCAACAGTAAGTTGTTCATAGCTACCTAAACACACTCATACCTCTACCTCCAATGCCCTCCTGTAGGCACTTACCTCCCCTGCCTACATTCTCAGCAGGCAGCATTCAGTCTCTGAATATGTAATACTCTTCTAAGAGGTCATGGATCCATTAAGAAGCAGGGTTTATAGAATCCAAGTCTATTAGAGAACTTGAGTACTAAAACAAGAAAATATAATAGCTACCAATTATTTACCTTATACTGTACACCAGACTCTACGCAGGGTGCTATCATGCTTTCTCATCTCATCCTTATAGCAAGCCTCAGAGTAGGTATTAGTAATCCCACGTAACAAACAAGGAACTGTATCTCTCACCCATTTTCATATAGCTAGGAAATGGTAGAGTCAGGATATAAACCTCAACTCATTTGTTGATAAAGTCTTTGCTAAACAAACAAACAAAAAAGACTCATCCTATCTGTAAAATAGGTGTAATAATAAGAACAATACCAGAATACTTTCTTAAGTGTTCTTATAGAGGTGGTCTGGTGGCAGCGTAGTTTCTTAGGGATTGGATATCTGGGAAAGATTTCAATTCTCCTGCACTGATGAAGCTTAGCTTGGCTGGGTAGGTTATTCTAGGTTTAAATTGTTTATCTTTTAGAACTTTGAAGATAGGGCTCCAAGCTCTCTTAGCCTAGAGCGTTTCTGTAGATAAACCTGCTGCTATTCTAATTTGTCTTTCCTGGTAGGTAGTCTGACCTTTTTCTCTTGCAGCCTTTAGAATTTTTTCTTTTATATCTGCTTTGTTTAGGTGAATTATTATGTGTCTGGGAGCTGGTCTTCTCATTTGTTGTCTTGTAGGGGTTCTTTGAATCTCTTGTGTTTGAATTTTTTCATCATTGATGAGATGAGGGAAGTTTTCTTGAATGGTTTCATGAAATGTTTGTTCCAGTGTGGCCTCTCCTTCTCTCTCTGCCTCAGGAAGGTCAATTACTCTTAGGTTCGGTCTCTTGAAGTGATCATTCATCTCTTGAAGGTTTTGTTCTGTCTTTTTGAGCTTCTTTTCTCTGCTTTTGACAGTCTGGGTGCGTTCTGTGTTTTGGTCTTCGAGCTCTGATATTCTTTCTTCTGCTTGACTAATTCTGCTTTCCAGGCTTATTAGTTTGTTATTTATTTCCATCACAGTATTCTTTACTGCTGTTATTTCTGACATCAGCTCCTTCCTATTTTCCTCTTGTCTCTCCTCAATTTTTAAAATTCTCTCTTTTTAATGTTTTGATGTCTGGGTTTGTTGCATG
>NW_007249746.1:454998-457009 GCF_000164805.1 Carlito syrichta
GGATTACAGGCTGAGCCACTGAGCCCGGCTGATTCCTTATAGTTTCTATTTCAGTTGATGGGATTAAAAACCAATCACAAAAGCCATAAACCTCTGTCATTGTTTTCATTCCCTCAACCCTACTCTAATCAGTTACTAAATCCTATTGATTGGATGTCACACAAATATTTCTTTAACTGTTCCTCATTGCCATCCCATCATCTCTGTCCTAGTTTGGGTTTATGACTTGGAATATTGGCTACAGCAATATCCTAGCAGATCCCTGAGACCCTGATCACCTCTTCCTCAAACTGTAGGCCACAGAGCAATAGGGGGAGAGACCTAAAAATAAATATATAATTGTGTCAATTCTATACTACCTTAGATAGATCTCCACCTAACCTACTAGGGATAAACTCTTTTACATGACACTCAAGGATTTCCATTATTTACCTCTGCCTATGTCTCCAGCCTCACTGCTCCACAGTCCTTGTCTTGTATTTGATATCCTAGCAACAGTAAGTTGTTCATAGCTACCTAAACACACTCATACCTCTACCTCCAATGCCCTCCTGTAGGCACTTACCTCCCCTGCCTACATTCTCAGCAGGCAGCATTCAGTCTCTGAATATGTAATACTCTTCTAAGAGGTCATGGATCCATTAAGAAGCAGGGTTTATAGAATCCAAGTCTATTAGAGAACTTGAGTACTAAAACAAGAAAATATAATAGCTACCAATTATTTACCTTATACTGTACACCAGACTCTACGCAGGGTGCTATCATGCTTTCTCATCTCATCCTTATAGCAAGCCTCAGAGTAGGTATTAGTAATCCCACGTAACAAACAAGGAACTGTATCTCTCACCCATTTTCATATAGCTAGGAAATGGTAGAGTCAGGATATAAACCTCAACTCATTTGTTGATAAAGTCTTTGCTTGTAACTGCTTCCACATATACATTATTATAATGCTTAGGTTGTGGTTTCCAAAAATAGGATGCCACAGAAGGAAGGAATACAAGTGGAATTTTAAAAAATGATTTAAACAAGAAAGATTTAGGAGTATATGGTATATACACAGCAATGCTCTTCCTCTTCTCTTATGGATATTTATTCACGTAACAAGATTTAAGGGCTCTAACTAATTCCAAATCCTGTGCTGAAAGATGCTATAGACAAGCTCCCTTCTTCTAATAACATCTGATGCTTTTTGGATTCTTTTGGCTTTCCTGTTGCCCAAGCCTGCATTTCTCTAGAAATACCAGATAGACCTTAGAGAGGAAGGCCTAGAAAATATTCGTTGCCAGAATTATATGTATCCATTTGGACACTACACTCAATATTGATGATGGTAGTAAAAATATGTATCAAGCTCTTATTATGTTTCACAATTTTGTCATGTCTTTTACATGTATTGTTTTATTTAATTCCCAAACACCTTTGAAATAGTTATTATAATAATCTCCATTTGCAGATGAGAAGACTGAGAAATAAAGTTCAGACAGATAAAACTCAGAGATGGAATAGCGACTCAAACAGCCATGATATACTATTATAAGTACTCTAATAGAATATATAAAGGGTGTCTTTGGAACGCAGTGGAGGAAATTTTGCCTGAGTATGTGGTTGAGAGGGAAGACTTCACAGACATGGTGACCTTGACCTGGATTCCAGGTCAGAAATCTTGCATTTTATAAGCCAAGAAAATGGGAAATGACATTTCTGAGAAGAGGGGATAGTAAACATAAAGCCTAGAGGTTAAACAATAATGATTTATTTTGGAGTGGCGGCAAGTAATTCGGTGCTAGAGAATGGTTGTTGGAGAGTGAGATGGAACATTAGAATAGAAAGACACTTTACGGTCATATCATAAATGGCAAGAACTTGGCCTATATGCCATCAGCAAGGAGTGGAAGAGCCATGAGGCAATTTTAAGAATGGGGAGAGAGTTGACGATAGTCACAGTTAACACTTACATAGCTCTTGCTATAAGTCAGACACTATCTTAAGTACTTTACATATTTTAACT
>NW_007249746.1:457029-499470 GCF_000164805.1 Carlito syrichta
ACTCCTGTTATTTCTGACATCAGCTCCTTCCTATTTTCCTCTTGTCTCTCCTTAATTTTTAAAATTCTCTCTTTTTAATGTTTTGATGTCTGGGTTTGTTGCATGTGACCAGCCATTATGGGGGATCTTCATTGTTTGTGTTCCAGAGTCTGTTTTCTCAGTGTCTGATCTCCCAGGGGTCTGTGTGAGACCTATATTCTTCTTCTGGTTTTTCTTCATTTGTGTGGTTTTTTTCCCTCCCTACTTTTTCCTTCCCTCCATGTCACCGTCTTCTTTAATTCTGTTATTCAGGGGTAGAGGGACTGCTTTTACCTCTGTTTGTTCAATCTCCTATTTCTTATGTATGCCCTCTTACTTTGTTCAATTCTGGAATTGCACTGTATGTGGGGGTTAGTCCTTTTTGCAGTTTTGAGATTTACTTAAGGGGGGAGCTGTGATTCAAAATCTATCTGCAGGTCCGGTATCCACCGACAGGTGTATGGATAATCTGAGACCCACTTCCCACTGCCTTACAATCTGTCTGTGCAGTGGGGCTCCCTGAAATAAAATGAGGTTAGCAGAGGGAAGAGAATGGAGCAGACAGTGGGGGGAAGGGGGAATGGAGAGAGAGAGGAGTAAGGGGGGAAACAGATGAGTGTATCAACAAATGGAGAGAGAGACCTAAACGAAACAGATAAAAACAATAGACCAATGCTACAGACTAACCAGCTCCTATACAAAAAAAATTAAAACATACGATGATGCTAACATACAAGCTAACCAACCTCCTTATTGGTGTGCTGTTCCTCTATACAAAGATATGGTTTACAGAGAGGAGAAAAGAGAAGAAAAGGAAGAGAAAAAAAGGAACAAAACAATAGGAATAGAATCAAGTCATTAAACTAACAGAACCAATCTAGCACACTCTGAGACTTTTCATTTAAGTCCAATGTCCTTTCAGTTCTGATTTCTAGCTGTCTTCTCAAGCTGGTATGTTAGTTCACAGTTGGGGTCAGTTGCTCCTGGCCTGCTGTGAAGGACAGTTCAGATCACCCTCAGTTCACCACTCAAATCTGGCCTGTGTCTGTTTTTCCCATTTTGGTGTTGTTACCTTGAAATGCCAGCAGGTGGTGCTATCTCAGCTGCTCGCCCCAGAGGGGGTGAAGCCGGACAGGAGCCAAGCAGAGGTGGGAGATGGAAGCCTGCTCAGGGCACACGGGAGGAGACCCACGGCCGGTAGGACGTCACGGTGGCAGCAGAGGTGGCAGCGATCCCAGCAGATCTTGCCTGCAGGGGCTTCAAGGACTGAAGTCATGGATCGCCTCAGGCACAGGTGGCATGGTCGCTATGGCTGCCATGGAGTCCACGGCAGCGCCGGTGGCTGCTGTGTCTGCTGCTGTGCCTGTGGCTGCAGTGACTGTCCAGACCGCTGCGATGCCCCAGCGGTGGCGACGGCCCAGATCCGTGTGAAGAGCAGGCTGCCGACGTTCGGATCCGCAGCCCCTGGGGAAAGAGCCAGAGACTCTCTGTGTTCTCCTTTGCAGAGGGTCTCACAGACCAGGCTGCCCCGTTGCCATCTTGCTGGAAGTCTCAGGATGAGTCTTAAAACGAATGTCAGAACTGAGACTCAAATTAAGATTTTTTTCAGTTGCTAAAGTCTCTATTCTTCTAGAAATATAAGCAGGAGTGTAGAGAAGAGGGTCTAAAATGTATAGGGCCAGCTTACTGCATTCCCATTAAAAACTAGACTTTTTATTTTGCGACAATTGTAGATTCACATGTAGTTGTGAGAAGTAATACAGAGGGTTCATGTTATGCTTAACCCAGTTTTCTTCAGTGGTAATACTTTGCAAAACCAAAGAAGTATATCACAACCAGGATACTGACACTGAACAATCAATATATAGAACATGCATTCCCTGTACTAGTTTTAGATGTACACCTAAGAATTTCCATTTTTGGTATTGATGTAAATGGTATTGTTAAAAATTTGTTGTACATGTACTCACAACCAATATATAAAAATAGAGTAGATTTTTACATATTTATCTTATATTTTATGACACTGCTAAATTCCTCTAATAATTCTAGGGGTTTTTTGGTAGATGTCTTGGAATTTTCTATGTAGATAATCTTGTCATCTATACTTAGAAACAATTTTATTCCTTTCCTACTAATCTGTGTGACTTTATTTCTTTTTCTTACCACATAATTTGTAGTATGTGCTGACTAACAGTGGTGAGAGTGTGCCGAGGTGCACCTCTGGGCACTTAGAGGTTGTGCATCAGACCTTGCTTTGGAACTAGTGCCTGTACTCGCCACTGGTGGACCTGTAGTAGGCCTGTCTGGTTTGGCCCCACTCATCCTGGTTATCTCCTTCTGGGGGTTGAACTGGAAGTTCAGACCACAGTGCCCTTTGTAGAAGAGTTCACTGCTGAAACAAGAGACACTATCTTGCTGTAAGCAAGAATCATCCACATTGACCTGTGCCCATAGGCCTTACACATAGGTGCTACCTGCTGGCCTGGAGGCTGAATGATGTGACACAAAAGGTAGTTTGCTGACACCAGTATACACCACTTAGGAGCAAGAAAAACCTCCCAAGACCGCCCCCCTCAGCCTCATGGGAGGCAACGAACCAGTCCATAACCCAACTACATAGCTGTTGCAACCAACACTCAGGAAAGCCTATATACACAGGCTATCTGGATTAAAGGAGCTTATACATATTAGCTACCATAGTTCATTTAGATGGGAAAGAACCAGAGAAACAATTCTGAAAGTATGAAAAAGAGTGTTATCCCTCCAAAGGTGTATACCAACTCTTCAACAACAGACCCTAAACAAAATAAAATCCCTGAAATGGCAGATTCAGAATACTGATTATAAAGATGCTCAATGAGATGCAAGAAAAAGCTGTTAACCAACACAAAGAAATTAGCAGAACAATTCAGGAGATGAAAGGAGTGATGGACACCATAAAAAAAAATGGAACTAAAAAACTCAATAATGGAGATAAAAAATAGTACAAAGCTTTAGCAGTAGACTAGACCAAGTGGAAGAAAGAATCTCAGAGTTTGAAGACAGGTTCTCCAAATTAACCCAGTAAGACAGAAATAAAGAAATAAGAATGAAGAAGAATGAGTAAAACTTACAAGAAATATGGGAATATGTAAAACGACCAAATCTACAAATCATTGGCATTCCAGAGGGAGAAGAAGGTAAAGCAAAAAGAATGGAGAACATATTTGAGGAAGTAATTCAAGATAACATCCCTGGTCTTGAGAGAGACCTGGCCATCCAGATACTAGAAGCCCAAAGAACTCCTGTAAGATACGTTGGAAGAAGAACCACACCAAAGGATATAGTTATCAGATTCTCCAAAGTCAATGTGAAAGAATAAAACTTAAGAGCAGCAAGAGAAAAAGTGCCAACTTATTTATAAAGAAAAAGACATTAGACTAATACCAGACTTCTCAACAGAAACTCTGTAAGTCAGAAGAGAATGTGGGACTATTTTCAATCTTTTTAAAGACCAAAAAAAAAAAAAAAAAAAAAGCCAGCCAAGAATTTTATATGCAGTCAAACTAAGCTTCATAAATAAAAGAGAAATAAAATCTTTTCCTGACAAACAGACACTAAGGGAATCTGTTTCCATTAACGGGGTCTACAAGAGATGCTCAAAGGAGTCCTAAATGATGACTATTGCTATTGAAAAAGATCACATAAGTATAAGGCTCACAGAGTTGTAAAGTAACTATACATTTGAATCTCCAAGGCAACTAGCTTAGAATACAAAGAAACCCACAATAACAAGACTCCACCCTATGCTGCCTACCGGAGATCCACTTTTTGGCCAAAGACAGTCAAAAATCAAAGTAAATGGGTGGCAAAAGATATATCAGGCGAATGGAAACAAAAACAGGTAGTAGTAGTCATCCTCATATAAGATAACTCAGACTTTAAACCAAAAACAGTAAAAAAAAGACGAAGAAGGGCATTATATAATGGTAAAGAGTAAAATTCAGCAAGAAGATGTAAATATTTTAAACACATGCAAGGAAGAGTAAAATTCAACAAGAAGATGTAAATATTTTAGACACATATGCATGGAACACCAGAGCACCCAAAATCATGAAGCAAATGCTACTTGGCCTTAGAAAAACATATTAATAGCAATATAGTAATAGCGAGTGACTTCAACACCCCACTGACATCACTAGGCAGATCACTGATGCAGAAATTTAACCAAGAAACACTAGATTTAACTGGACTATAGACCAAAGGGCCTAACAGAAATCTGCAGAACTTTTCACCCCACAACTAGAGAGTATACAGTCTTCTCATCTCCACACAGAGTAGTCTCCAAAATAGACCATATGTTTGACCATGAAGCAAGTCTCAGTACATTTAAAAACATAAAAATTATACCAAGCTTCTTCTTGGACCACAGTAGAAGAAAATTATAAATTAACACTAAGAGGAGCTCTCAAAACTATACTGCTGCGTGGAAACTGAACAACTTGCTCTTGAATGACCCTTGGATAAACAATGAAATTAAGACAAATAAAAAAGAAAAACACCATGAAACAAGTGAAAATAGTGACACAGCATACCAAAACTTCTGGGACACAGCAAAATCATTCCTGAGAGGAAAGTTTATAACAATTTCCTGAATCAAAAAGATAGCAAGATCAGAAATCAACATCTTAACCTTGTACCTCAAGGAACTAGAAAAGCAAGAACAATCTAAACCTAAAGCCAGTAGAAGAAAAAAAATAACAAAGATCAGAGTAGAATTAAATGAGATTGAGACAAAAAACTTTATACAAAGGATCAATGAATCAAAAAGTCAGTCCTTTGAAAGGATAAACAAAATTAACGTACCACTGGGTAGACTAACCAAGAAAAAAGACAAGACTCAAATAAATTCAATCAGAAATGACAGAGGTCACTTAAAAACCAACACCACAGAAATAAAAAAGATCATCAATGACTATTATGAGCAGCTCTATGGCAACAAACTGGAAAACTTAGAGGAAGTGAATAAATTCCTGGAAACCTCCCAAGACTGAACTAGGAAGAAATAGATCCCCTGAACAGACAAAAGAGCTAGTACCAGTCTTACTGAAAGTATTCCAAAAAATTGAGAAGGGACTCCACTCTAACTCACTTTATGAAACCAGTATCACATTGATTTCGACATCAGCCAAGGACACAACAACAACAAAAAAGAAAACTGCAGGTCTATTCTCCCTGATGAATATAGATGCAAAAATTCTTTTCTTTTCTTTTCTTTTTTCTGCATCAGAGTCTCAATGTCACCCAGGCTGGAGTGGAGTGGATCACTCATGGCACTGACTGGCAGCCTCAATCTGCTGGGCTCAGGTGATCCTTCCACCTCAGCCTTCCAAGTAGCTGGAACCACAGGTACACGTCACCATGCTTGGATAATTTTTTGATTTATTGTAGAGACAAGGTCTCACCAAGTTGCCCAGTCTGATCTCAAACTCCTGGGATCAAGTAAACTTCTCACTTCTGCCTCCCAAAGAGCTGGGATTACAGGCATGAACCACCACACCTGGTGCAAAAATTCTTAACAGAATACTAGCAGACCAAATTTAACACCATATCAAAAAAATTATCCATCATGACCAAGTGGGTTTTATTCAAGTGATGCAAGTATGGTTCTATATCCACAAATCAATATACATGATCCATCATATAAACAGAAGCAAAAATAAAGACCATATGATCATTTCAATAGATGCAGAAAAGGCATTCAATAAAATCTAATATCCTTTCATGACAAAACCTTTAACAAACTAGGCATCGAAGGAACATATCTTAAAATAAGAGCCATATATGACAAACCCACAGTGAACATTATACTTAATTGGGAAAAGATGAAAGCATTCCTTCTCTAAACAGGAAAAAGTCAAGGATGTCCACTCTTACTCAACATTGTACTGGAAGTCCTACCAAGAGCAATCTGGCAAGAGAAAGAAAGCCCTCCAAATCAGTAAGGAGAAAGCTAAATCTCTGTTTGCAAATGACATGAATGTATACCAAGAAAATACTAAAGACTGCCGAGAAACTTCTAAATCTGATAAACAACTTTAGTAAAGTCTCGGGATACAAAATCAATGTCCAAAATTCTGCAGCATTCCTATACACCACCAGTGCTCAAGCTGGGAACCAAATCAAGAGCTCAATTCCATTCACACTAACCATGAACAAACAAACAAACAAACAAAAACCCCCCTAGGAATACACCTAAGGAGGTGAAAGATTTTTACAAGGAGGACTACAAAATACTGATGAAAGAAATTGTAGATGACACACAAAAAAATCCCTTGTTCATGAAGCAAAAGAATCAATATTGTTAAAATAATGATGCTACCCAAAGAAATCTATAAATTCAATGTAATCTCAAACAAAATACCAACTTCATTCTTCACAGACCTAGAAAAACATCTTAGAAGTTTATATGGAACCTAAAAAAGCCCAATGACAAAGGCAATTCTAAGAAAAATAACAATAGCAGAGGTGTCACACTGCCTGTTTTCAAATTATTCTATAAGGCTATACTAACTAAAACACCATGGTGCTGGTATAAGAATAGGAAAATAGATTAATATATAGAATAGAGAACTTAGAGATAAAACCACATACCTATAACCAACTGATCTTTGACAAAGCTGACAAAAATAAACAGTGGAGAAAGGACACTCTGTTCAATAAATAGTGCTGGGAAAATTTGCCATATGCAGTAGAATGAAACTGGACCCCTCTCTCTCACCATATATAAAAAATTAACTCAAGACTGATTAAAGACCTAAATGTAAGATGTAAAGCACAAAAATCATGGAAGAAAATCTAGAAAATGCTCTTCTGGACGTTGGCCTTAAAGAATTTATGATGAAGACTCCAAAAGCACCTGAAACATAAAAATAGGCAAATAGACTTAATTAGACTAAAAACTTCTTCACAGAAAAAGAAATAATCAACAGAGTGAACAGAAAACCTCCTGAATGGGAGAAAATATTTGCAAAGTATGCCTCGGACAAAGAACTAATACCCAGAATCTATAAGTAACTCAAGCGATCAACATGAAAAAAATAAATAACCCCATCAAAAAGTGGCAAAAGACATGATTAGGCATTTCTCAAATGAAAAAACACAAGTGACCAACAAACATATGAAAAAATGCTCAGCACCAATAATCATCAGAGAAATACAAATGAGAACCACAATGAGAAATCATCTTGCACCAGTCAGAATGACTTTTATTAGAAAGTCAAAAAACAACAGATGTTGGCATGGCTGTGGAGAAAAGGGAGCACTCATTCACTTTTGGGATTGCAAACTAGTTCAACTTCTATGAAAAACAGTCTGGAGATTTCTCAAATAACTAAAAATTGAATTGCCATCCAACCCAGCAATCCCACTACTAGGGATCTTCTCAAAGGAAAATAAATCAATATATAAAAAAGATACCTGTACTTGGATGCTTGTTGCAGCACTATTCACAACAGCAAGATCACGGAACCAACTCAAGTGCTTGCCAATGATTGACTAGATAAAGAATACGTGGTGTATATACACCGTAGAATGCTATGCAATCATAAAAAAGAATAAAATCATTTATTTTGCAGCAACATGGTTGGAGCTGGAGATAATCAACCTAGGTGAACTGTCTCAGAAACAGAAAACCAAGCACCACATGTACTCACTCATATGTAGGAGCTAAATGGCCACATAAATGGGAATAATATAACTGTGGACACCAACTGGGGAGAGCTAGAAAGAGGGGAGGGTTAGGGTTCAGAAACTACCTGTTGGGTACAATATTTACTATCCGGGGAATGGGTCACCTGCCACCCAGTCCTCTCCACTATGCAATGTGTCCATGTAACAAACATGCATGTGGCCCTTGAATCTAAAATGAAAATGGAAAAAAGGAGTGGTGAGAATGAACAGTTTTGTCTTGCTCCAGATATCAGGGGGAAAGCATTCAGTCGTCCACCTTTAAATTTAATGTAGCTACGTTTTTTTAAATTTAGATTTTAAAAATATATATCAAGTTGAAGAAATTTCCCTCTATTCTCATTTTTTGTGAGTTTTAATCATGAATGGATGATTAATTTTGTCAAATGCTTTTCCTGCATTAATTGATATGATCATGTAATTCTTAATATGGTGGCTAGCAGTAATTAATTTTTGAATATTGAATCAGTTTTGCATTCTTGGAATAAAGCATACTTGATCATAATGTACAATTTGTTTAGATTACTGAATTCTATTTGCTAGTATTTTGTTAAGGATTTCTGCATCTGTACTCATGATAAATATTGGTTTGTACCTTTTCTTGTACTGTCATTCTCTATTTGGTATCAGGTTAATACTGGTCTCAAAAAAAATGAATTGGGAAATGTTACGTCTTCTATTGTCTGGAAGAGGTTGTGTAGCATTTAAATTACTTCTTCTTTAAACATTTGGTAGAATTTTCTAGAGAAATCATCTGATCCTGGAGATTTTTTTGGGAATGTTTTTAAATTGTAAATCTAATTTTTAGAATAGTTATAGGGTCGTTCAATTTACCTATTTCCTATTGGGTAAATTGTGATAGTTTGTGTTTTTTAAGGAAATGTTCCATCTTGTCTAACTTGTCTCTAGAGTCTGCAGCGATAGCTTTTATTTCATTCCTTATAGTGATGGTTTGCACCTATTTATTTTCTTTGTTAGTCTTGCTAGAAGTTTGCTAGTTTTATCTTTTCAAAGAAACAGCTCTCTAATATTCTCTATTATTATTTGTCATTTCATTGATTTCTGTTCTTGTTTATATTATTTTTTTCCCTTTTGTTTACTTTGAGTTTATTTCGCTCTCCTTTTCTGGATCTTGAAGCAGGAGCTCAGATTATAGATTTAAGACTGTTCATCTTTTCTAACGTATGTACTTAATGCTACGGGTTTTTTTCTCTCAGCGCTGTTTTAACTGTCCTATACATTTTTGTATGTTATATTTTCATTTTCATTAAAGTCAGTACATTTTTTATGCCCCTTGAGATTTTTCTCTTTGAACCATGGATTATTTAAAAGTATGTTGTTAAGTAAAAAGCCCATGAAAAGGAAGCACAAAGAAACAGGAAAAAAAAAGGTATGTTGTTTAGTTTAAAATGTTTGTAGATTTTCCTATTATGTTTCAGCTATTTATTTCTAGTTTGATTTCATTGTGGTTGTAGAACACGTTTTGTATATTTTCAGTCCCATTTGGTCGTGACTCTTAATTTTGCTAATTTTCACTCCATATTCATTATTTCCCATATTTTTCTTCCTTTAGGTCTATTTCACCCTTCTTTCCTAATGTTTCTAAGGGGAGGGTTAGGCTACTGAGTTGAGATTTTATATATCCATATTTACAGTTATAAGTTTTCCTCTAAGCACTGTCATAGCTGCATTCCACAAGTTTTGGTATGTTGCGTCTTAATTTTCAGTTGTCTCAAAATATTTTCTGATTTCCTTTTTTATTTTTTCTTTCACCCATTGGTTATTCAGGAGAAGTTTGCTTAATTTTCTATATTTTAATTTAATTTATTATTATTATTATTTTTGAGTTGGAGTGTCACTCTTTTGCCCAGGCTGGAGTTCAATGGCATGCTCATGGCCACTGCAGCTTCAACCTACTGTGCTTAGGCGATCCTTCCACCTCAGTCTTCCAAGTAGCTGGAACTATGGGAGTGCACCACCATATCTGGCTAATTTTTTGATTTATTGTAGAGACAAGGTCTTGCTAAGTTGCACAGGCTGGTCTCGGACCCCTGGTCAGGCAAACCTCTCACCTCTGTTTCCCAAAATGTTGGGATTACAGGCATGAGTCACCACACTCGGCCTTAATTTTCAAATATTTGTAAGGTTTTCAAATTTCTTTCTGTTAATGATTCTTAGTTTCATTCCATTGTGGAAAGAGACCATTCTTTATATGAGTTCTATACTTTCAAATTTATTGAGGCTCGTTTTATGGCCTACTATATGATCTTTCCCAGAGAATGTTCCATGTGCGCTTCAGAAAAATGGCTATTCTGCTGCATTATGTTCCTTTGGCTGCTGTAACAAATTACTATAAAATTGATGGCTTGAAACCAACAGAAATTTATTCTCTTAGAGTTCTGGAGGCAAGAAGTTCGAAATCAGTTTCACTAGATCGACATCAAAGTACTGGCAGATTTGTGCTTTCTGTGGAGGCTGTAGGGGAGAATCTGTTCCTTGACTCTTTCACCTTGTGGTGGTGATCAGCATTCCTTGGTTTGTGGCTGCATGGCTTCACTTTCTGCCCCTTCGAACACATTTGTCTTGGAAAATTTCTGTCATTCCATCTTCTGATTCACTGAATCTTCTCTTTGAAAATCTTATATTCTGTTGTTGAACCCATCCATTGAGCTCTTGTATTTCAGTTATTACATTTTTTCAGTTTTAAAATTTCTATTTTTTTTTGTTTCAAGCATATTTTAATAGCTTGTTGAACATTTTTATCAAGACTGCTTTAAAATTTTTGTCAGGTAATCTAATATTTCTGTCATCTCAGTGTTGACATTTATTGATGGCCTTTTTCCCTTCAATTTGGTGTCTTCCTGGTTTGGGCCATAGTTTTTGTTGTGTTTGACTGCAGTAGGGTGGTTATTATCGGCACGTTTTGTCTTGCTAGGCTTGCCCCTTTCTTGATTCTTCTCTTAGAACAGGCTTTTGTTGGAGCTCTGATTTGTGTCTGTTTGCATTTTTACTCTTCCAACTCTATCACCCTCAAGCAAAAAGAAAACCCAGGGAACTCACTACCATATTGTTCCTGAAGTCCTGAGGTTCCTAGGAGTCTTCCATCGTTGCCTTTCAGTTGTATATGCATATAGCCTTATATGTATCATGTCCAGGATTTTCAGATGTACATAACAGGAGACATAAGGAAAAAATATTTACCGCATTTTTTCAGAAATGAAAGTTCTATTTGAAACGTTAATTATTTACTTTTTTAAACCCTTCATTATAGAAACTTCACGCATGTTCACAAATAAGGAGAATATAGCATAATGAACTCCTTGCTTCAAGAACCATATCTTTAAAATAATGATAAAAAAGAATGATCAATATTTTGCCTTTTCATTTTATTTTTTCCTCACAAGACACCTTTTTGGTGGAGTTAGGATAATATAAATAAAATTTCATTAAATTCTAATTTGTTTTATGTGATTGTTTTTGATTATTCACTAAACTGTTACTTAAAACTGCTTTGTACAAGTCATTTCTTTTCTTCCTTGAGTTGTTTTTATATATTATTAATTGAAATGGATAACACACAATATTCTGAGCTAGCAATATGCTGCTATATATGTTTATTGTACAGGACATGATAAGACTTTGGTTACTTTAAATAAATGTAAATTAAATGCTTAATTTAATGTTTAAATGCAGAAATTAATATTTGTCATTGTTTAAATGACTCATAACATTGACTTGAAAAGACTTCAGTGTAGAATAGTGAGCTTGAATTTATAAATTATTTACCTATCCCTCTGTATTAGACTTTAAAGATGAATGCAAAATTAAAAAATTTGCCTGATTAGTAAAATTTGAAGGCAACTATTGTCTGTAATAATTTTAAGTAATAATTTTAATAAGTGGCTCATTTATTGTAGGATGCATAATTTCATTTTTATAATCTAAAATGCAAAAGCTGATTCAACAAAAGTCCAGTACGCCAAAGAATAATAACAATGACACATTGCGCTATTCTGTCACTGATCTGAGAAGGCTTAATATAGATTCAAATCCTGTACTGTTTCCTCTTATACAGAAGAGAAAATACTAAGCAGTTTAGTCCAAAAATAAGTAAGAAAAAAATGCTGCATAAATTTTAATGACATAACCCCTAAGGGTCGGTGTAGTTTTAGACATGGTAAACTCCAAGGACAAATGAGAGCCAATCCAAATTGAATCTGAAATCTCTACTGGTATACGAACAATATTTATCTCAACAAAAATGTGAGCTCTCTGTGTGTGTTGGGGTTGTGAAGCCAATCTTTTTGAGAAGTTAACACATATTGTACTGGACCTCTGCGCTGAAGTTTTTTGATCTAAAAATACAAATATGGGACAGTGATAAGTTTTTTTATTCCTTTAAAAAATTTTTATTTTAAAGATGTGGGGTACAATTCAGGATTAGGTATACAAGTGTTCATTATGCAGGTACCCTTGTTGATGGGTTTGCCCCCTCTTCCCTGGCAGATTCCCACTACAGCCAATCCCGCCCCCGCCCCAGCAGTTTCCCACTACTGCCAATCCTTTTCTTGTAGTAGCACAGTAGTCGTTCAAGGTCCACTTATGAGTGAGAACATGTGATACCCAGTTCTTTGTTTCTGTGATAGATCACTCAGTATTATAGACTCTAAGTCCATTCAAATTTCTGTGAAGTTCATAATTTTGTCCTTCTTTATGGCTGCGTAATATTCTGTGTATATGTGCCACATTTTTTTTTTAATCCAGTCCTTTTTCGAGGGGCAGCATAGTTGGTTCAATGTTTTTGCTATTGTGAACAATGCTGCAATAAACATGTGTGTGCAGGTGTCTTTTTCATAGAGTGATTTGAGTTCCTCCAGGTATATTCCCATTAGGGGGATTGTGGGGTCATATGGAAGGTCGATTTTTAGATCTTTTAGGAATTGCCTGACTGCTTTCCACAGAGGCTGTACTAGGTTACACTCCCACCAACAGTGTGGAAGTGTTCCCTTTTCGCCACATCCTTTCCAGCATCTGTTGTTTTTTTGAGTTGATGATGATGGCCACCCTGACTGAAGTTAGGTGACAGTTGTAAGTTTTAATGGAGGGCTAATGTATCCTTTACCTATTCTCTCTCTCTTGCCTCATCCTTTCCTTAAAGTTATGTATGGCAGAAGATTAAAAGTACCCATTGTTTTTTTTGGATTCTATAAATTAAAATGCTAAAAATAATAGGCCTATAGAGTTATTTCAGTAGAAGGTACTTGAAATAGCAAGGTTTTTTCTCCTTTCTTGTTATTCTGTATAAATCTCCTATCACTTCATTAGTGGTTAGTTATTCCTGCTTCTATTTTCTCATACTTCTCTGTTTGTGTCCATATTTTATAGTTCTGGCTCATTGTATAAGAGGAGAAGTTTGTTTTCTTAGTGAGATTTGTAAGCACTCTGGAATTCAGGGGATGTGTTACTTCTTTGTAGTCCTAGCATGTAGCATAGTGACTGGCACAGAATGGGTTCTCCATCACGTCTGGGTTAAAAATTGGAGATAGGGCCGGGCTCGGTGGCTCAGCCTGTAATCCTGCGCCTTTGGGAGGCTGAGGTGAGGGGATTGCCTGAGCCCGCGGGTTCGAGACTCGCCTGGGCAGCGAGACCTCATCTCTACAATAAATCAAAAAAATCAGCCGGGTGTGGTAGCGCATGCCTGTAATTCCGGCTACTTAGAAGGCTGAGGCGGAAGGATCGCTGGAGCCCAGCTGATCGAGGCTGCGGTGGCCGGAAGCAGCCACTGCACTCCAGTCTGGGCGACTGAGTGAGACTCCAACTAAAAAAAAAAAAAAAAAAATTGGAGATAGGATTATTTAAATGAAAGGAAAAATGGGACTTCCATGAATTTTGGCTTTCACTAATCCTTCCTGTTTCATCCCCAATACAACAAAACACACAAAATGTCCACAAAAAAATCTTATCAATTAATTTCTCACTGTCCACTGTAGCTCTCTCCTAGCTGGACATCTGATTTGAAAAGCATAATAGCTATAAATGTAGGTTAAATAGGAGTTACAGTCAATCTCCTGGAGTCGCACCCTGCAATTTCAGTAGTAGAATCCTTCCAAGTACTTCTTTTTTCTCCTTGCTGTGATTTCTGCTTTTGCGATCTCCTCTTTTCTGAGCAGGGGCTCTCTGGGCTCCTTGCTCCGTCTCCCCTGTGCCTCAACCGTAACATCCAGAGCACAGCAGAGAGACAGTCCCTACAGCTATTTAGTGTCCAATCCATTTTTGACCTGATTAAGAAAGTATATTGATATACTTAATAAGAGAAGGAAGACATCTTTTTCTTTAACCTTTATAATTAGTGGCTAAAGCAAGGCGGTATTGCCTTTTATCCTTTCTAGTCTTGATTTTCTATTGAATCTCAAGTGAAACAGAGCCTCTTATGCTTTTGTGATACTTTAAAAATTAAGCTTAAAGGAAAAAAAAACCTAAAAGAAATATTGTGTGGAAAGTTATTCATCTTTACTTTTTAGAAGCCTCAGATGATTTGACTGTTTCAATAGGATTTTCTTTCAATATTATCCTATTCACAAGGGCTAAAAGAATTCCTTGGTATCCCAAATTGATTGAATCCTATATAACCAAAGAATGGCTAGCTTTATGTCATGGCAGACATTTGTTCAGTATCAACAGGTGCCAGGCACATTGTTTGTTGGCATTGGGGAAACAAATATATATATATATCCCATATTCATATCCTTAAAGATCTCACGGCACAGTCAAGATATAGGCTGTCAAAAACAAGTGCCAGAAGAAGAGAATAAAGTAAGGTGAAATTGTAACAAAAGG
Source organism: Carlito syrichta (assembly GCF_000164805.1). Classification (NCBI taxonomy): domain Eukaryota; kingdom Metazoa; phylum Chordata; class Mammalia; order Primates; family Tarsiidae; genus Carlito; species Carlito syrichta. The sequence continues at coordinate 471,616 of NW_007249746.1, forward strand.
AGCTACTGCATCTTTATAATGTGGATTGTATGAAGTCAGGACATGCTTCCCAGTGGACAGCACATTAGAACTGGACAAGAAGGAGCTTGGAAGACTGTGATTCCACTGGAAGCACCCTGGAGGGGACAATGTTTGCTGACATAGCCTAGAGGATCTACTGGGCAGAACTGATGCCCTTATATCTCTAAAGGCTGCTTTGGGGTTCCTAGAGCCAGCTCACTATTGTAGTTTTAGTTGGAGAACTTCTTGAATTGATGATGCTTCCCATTGAATTGTTCTCTCTATCTGGGATCATTCTACTGTGAATATGTCACACAGAAGAACATGAGAAATCATGAGTTGAAGCTCTCTTTTCTCTATTCTCTGGTTCTGGACAGTTCTGAACTGATTTGGGAGAGCAAGCAGGCAAAAGGTACCATGAGTGGTGATTGACATAATGCAATGATCTGAGGGGATATTTGTTCTTATATTGAAGAAGTGTTTTTGGGTCTTACAAAAAAAAAAAAAAAGGCAAATCGAAACAATAATATTTACATAAGCAAAATATCTTTTTCCCCCTTAAGAAGCCCAGCTAACACATTGCTTAGTGTTTACTATTCTTCAAGAAATACTGACTGACTTGATTGGCTGCAATACTTTTGACTGATAGTATGAAAGTTTTTGCTCTTAAATAAATCTAAACTACTGTGTATTTTGGTGTACAGAGAAAAATAATTAAGTTTCTAGCTTTAAAAACCTCAGAAACCTGCCTTAACCAAGTGATCAGTTATTAACGAAATTAGTTATAATATATGTTGACAACACCAATCCCTTGAAATGATGATTGAACAGAACATAACAACCTTCTGTGGTATTCTTGCCAAAATTCACAACTTAAAAAGTGTCAAAGTCATAAAAAACAAGGGAGAACTGAAGAACAATTACAGATTGGAGGAGCCTCAAAAAAAATAACAACAAAATGCAATGTTGGTTCCTGGATATGATCCTAGAATTGAAAAAGAACATTAGCGGAAAAACTGGAGAAATTTGAATATGGTCTGTAGTTTAGTTAACATTATTGTACAGATGTTGATCTCATTTTGATAATAGTGCTATACTAAATGCAAGATGTTAACATTGGGAAAGCTGGGTGGAGGTATATGGAATTCTTGGTATTATTTTTGCAACTTTAAAAAAAGTCCAAAGTTAGTCAAAATAAACAGTTTTAAAATCTTCATATATGTATAAGTGCCATGCAGACACATAATTGGAAATAAAAGGAGAATTTTAAAATTTGTTTCCTGACAATGTCAGTGATTGTGATTGTTTTAAGTTTAGAGGTGTAGGTATAAATACAGATACTATAAAGTCTTGAGTAAGTTTTAAAAACAATGTTATTCATGTTAATTCAAGGTTTTTTGGTTTTTTGTTTTCTTTGTGTGATTTTTGGTTGGCGTTTACCCTTTTTGAGCTATGCTTTCTGGATGTTGTTGTTCTAAGTATTGATAGCTATGTTTGTAGTAGATTGTAGTGGAAATAAGATTACATTTGTTGGTTTATGAACAAACCAATTACTTTTTTCAGAATTTATACACATTGGAGTGGTCCTTGAAAATGCTGTGTTGATAAATTTGTTTGCTTTTTAAAGCATTTCTACCCCCACCCACTTCCCGCCTTTTAAGCCTACAAACCATGTTCTTGCCTTCTCTACTGCCCTCTAGGGGTAAACTAGAGAACTAGAGTCGTTGTGAATCTCTGAATATGCACTTCAGGGAAAACATAAATAAATAAACCTGGACATTTCTAAATTTGTGGCAATAAGTATAGATTGCTTATATACATACATATATAATATGTATATTTCCAACTATTTCAGTCTCAATTTCTGCCTAGAATTGCCAGCATTTTTTAAGACTTATTGTCTATTTTGGCATATGCAAGTCACATTAGCCTTGTGCCAAATGGGATACTTGGGGGCATAGTAGATGCTTTATTCACCAAGGAAATGTCATCAACAGAAGCCTTCAGCATCAGTCTCTTGTCTGTGATTCTTCCTCCTATGCAAAACCCGTCCCTCAAATGTCTCAGACTCTTTGTTTTCCTTCCTACTATGAAAATCCATTCTGTTAGCTCCTTTTCAGAAATAAATGATAGTGAAGAATTAAAATGTCATTTCACCGATTTCTACTTTGGAAAAAGAACCCCTAAACACACCTGTTCTACTTATAATAGGTTATTCATCAATTTATTTATTCTTTCATCTTGCTCTCCTTTGAGTCCAGGTGTTACAGTTAGTAGTATCGTATTTGCATAGAATATTTTCATTTGCTATGTTTAAAATTTTAAGAAGAATGTCTTTACTTTAAACAATTTTTTTTTTTGCCCCGCACTTTAACACTGCATTATTGAGAATTTATTTTCTAGGAATATAGGCTCAAACGAAACTCAAGTCATATGTCAATATGGTGCATATTTTAATTCTTGACAGTAATATAACTTTTTTGAAATATGTTTATCCTGTGAATATACAAAACAAAGTATATATGGATTAATAACAGTTTTGAATTGATGACATTTTTAGACTAGAAGCTAACTGAGGCCAACTAGACTTACTAATTGGTTGATTGTTATTTTTAGATAGAGATTTGCAATATGATTTGAAACTTATTAACTTCATTATTTCCATTATTGTTTTCCTACGAGCAGTACAAAACCCACCGCAATGGGGAGCTGGATGGTTTCAATAGCTAATGATTGAACTTTTCACCTCAGGCCTTGGTTCACATTAGGGCTATGGTTTAAAGTGATTGACAGCCATTTCATAGTAACCTGCAATAGAGGTCAAAATCATCCAAATGATGGAGAGAAAATGCCCCCATTAGAAAAAAAATAAAGGCAGAAGTAAACTAACCAGTGTAGTTGAAACTAATTGGCCTCCTTATTGGCAAAGGACTGAACGGGCACAGGGACTGAATTAATCTCTTGAATTCGGTGGCAGATCCTTGCAGGTTGAAATTGTGAATTGGCAGGTTAGCATAAGGGGCGGCTATATCCCCCTAGCATGTGATACTTCTGTTCTGTGAATTTCCATTTTGTGGAGCTGTCAATCTGAGGCTTTTGTGAGCATTAAACTTTCTTTAGAAACAACACCACTAAAAAAAGAATGACCCCCACCTCCTAAACTACCACATAAATCAGCTTGATTAGTAATCTCTATTAAGAGACATTGAGTTTTGAATAGGCTGGGTATTATTGGTCCAGAATGAGGGACTTGGCAGGGCCAAATAGGGAAGTTTGAACATCTGCCCTACCCCTTCCTAGCTCTTCTACGAGTTTTAAGCCTATTCACAAATGGCCTAAATTATAAAAGTGCAAATTGTAGTCCTCTACAAGCAGTTTCTCAGACAGCATTAAGGGGTGAATATATAGTATTAGTATTTATTAATGGTATAGAAATCCCGCAAAATATTTTATATTAAGAAGAAAGGTAACATTGACGGACATTTATATTTGAAACCATGAATCCCAGCGTTCTTTTAACATTCTTGTATCCTTTAACAAGTGAAATTTGATCTTGAATTTTTATTCAAAGCTCTGGAAACCAAAGCCACAGATGGGGTATTGCTGTGTCATTTCCATGGCCTTATACAGATTACAGAATGTATGCAGCTGTCCCATACTCCCTTAATAGACCTTCAGCTTTTCAATATATCTTCCACTGATGGCATTTCTGTGGATAAACATCATTTCAGAATGAAATGTGCCAGATGTCCTGCAGTGCACTTAGGTACAACAAGGCACTTTTTAAAAAAAAGTCACGCCTATATTATTTACTCATTTAGAGGATGTGACTTCTGGGATATACATTGGAAATCCAAAATTTACTGAATGAGAGAGGAAATGTTATCAATAGTTTCCAAATTCTATGTACCTTAGAATTCCCCCAAACACATTTTTTTTCCACACCATAAAGAAATCAGTATTTTTTATATCCAGGTTTCTCATAATTTTTCCCTCTAGGAGGTGTAACTCAATCAAAATCTCTGGTTATTACTGAATAGAAACAGTTCTTTTTATTGAAGTTAAAAATTGCTAGACCAGGGACTTGGAAATATATATATATATACATATATATGTATATATATATATAATTTTTCCTTTACTATGGCTAATTTTAAGAATCATTTCTCCCCAAATACTTCAGTTTTATATTTCTACCACAAGAAAATCTTATTTTAAAGTTCTGTATTTTTGTTGTTATTATTAAGAGATTGGAATGAGTGATCCAAGTAAAATCAAAATATTAGTGAAAAATGGTTATTCAGGATCATTCCAATATTGGCATTTGATTCTATCATATCAATGCAACTATACCACATGCTCCAATATTTGGCAACTATTGACTTGTCATTTTAAATTTTTTGCATACATACCCCTCTCTTCAAAAACTATACAATCTTTGACTGTAAGGGCCATATTTCCAACACGCCTTGTTACTGAATACAACGTGAGATCTCAGTGTCTGTTGAGTTGATGACTATATTTAGGCTAAACTAGAACAAGGAGATGCATGTTAAATTTTTCTATGAGGAATTCCATTTTCACCTAAAAGCACTTACAGGTTATGCAAAAGAGAGTGCAGACTTCACTTAGTTGTGATATTGCAACTTGTGGTAGTGTTATTGTTATTTAAAGTGTTTTGTGTACATTTTCTCATTTTTAGAAAACCAAGGTTTCCAGAGACAGCACAACTAATAGCTGACAAAACCGAGGTACAGATGCTTAGATGGTTCACCACTAAAGGCGATTGCGCTAGACAATATTTCGAAGTTTCTTAGAACCTCTAGGAATCATTACAAAAAGAAATATGTTTCAATACTGCATAAGCTGATTATCTATGAAGTGTGTATCCTAAGCATAATAATAATAATAATAATAAAGAGGAAATGTCACTCTATTTAAAATCCCACTATTATTTAATTCAAAAAGTGTGATTCTTAAGGCAGTATTTTTTTCTCTGTGTGCATGCACGAGGAAAACTAGCTGAGACTTTTATTGATTTCTCAAATCACTTATTTAATTTTATATATGGCCAATTCACATCCTCTTCCTAAGAGCAATGCACTTCTTAACACAAAATATAGTGCTTTTAGAAAACAGAGACATGTTTATCATTTGTTTCGCTAGCGAGCTTTTAAGAAAATATATATCAGCTCTGTAGTTCTGTCTGTGACAGCTGTGTGGTTAATTTTTCCGATCCATGGTATGTAGCTGTCTCTTTCGGTGCTGCTGTGTTTGCAGCCATGCTGTCAACATCCACCAGAGAGCAGAGCGGCTCCAACCCCCACATCTTTCATGCAAGCAATAGATGGAGACAGTAACACAGTCAGATCCCTGGCCAAACAACGCGGATTGCAGTTCATTTCAAAGGTCAGCACATATTTAAGCTTGCTTCATTACTGCCACCTTTATGCCTGAGATTTTCATTTAAAAAAAAAAATCAGTTTACCCAAGTTCCTTCAGAGACAGAAAAATGAAAGTGCTGAGTCCTATTTTCATTTGCAGATATCAAGCTTTTTATCAAATTATAGAGGTGGCGTTTCAGAATATTTTATATCTGATCAAGAGGGAAATCCAAAAATAATTTTCTTTTTATTTAAGAGACTTTCGGGCTGGAGGACTGTTTTATTTTTATTTTTATTTTTACTTAATATTGTGCCCAAGTCAATCATTTTGAATTCAGAGAGAAAATAGACATTTAAAAACAATTTATAATAAAAAATTAGGAGTTGAATATTTTTATTTACATTTTCAAATGAAAGCACCACCATTTGTACTCTTTTGACATGTCTTTACCTATCACCTACTAAAATAAATTTACACACTTTAATTTTTTTATGTTAAGAGTGTGAACAAGTGAATAATTATAAAGTATTCATTTTCATTTGCCTTTTAAGAATAAAGCAAGGATGGTTTACCTTGTACTAAATCAAACCTACACTTTTTCTATTTACTTTAAAAAGTCAATATACACAGGAAGAAAATACAATATATATAAGGAATATTTAATATAGCTAATGTATATTAAGGATTCTAAATGGTATTTCCCACTGATGTCTTTTTTAAGACTAATAATTTATTTTAATCGAAACAATTAATTTTGGGAAGAAGCTTTACATCGTCTTTGTAAAAATAGAATTCTAAGAAATGAAAGAAAATCATTCTGTGATATGACATACAAGCCACAGAGAAAATACATTTTCAAAATGTTTTGATAAAGGCCTTTAATACTAATGTGAAGAAAAATACTGTATAAATGGTTTTGTTGATCATTTGTAATTAAGTTGGTTTTTTTTTTTAGTGATTAACGACATACATAGTGAAAAGTTGTTCAAACAGAGATATTATGACCATTTTAGATCATGGAAATTCATATTTTTCTTGTGACACACTGTAGGAACACAATTATGGAAATATCTTAAAAAGAGTTGAAAAGGAATGCCTTGAGGCTGAAGGCTTCCTAAAAGAAATACATACTCAGATTATATAGCTGCTGAATATATATTCATACACACACACACACACACACACACACATATAATTTTTTGGTGACAATTTTAACTAAGTTATTTTAATTTTGGCATTCATGTATTTTTGAAATGAATATTTAAAATATATTATAACTGTGACTGAAAGAGGAAAAAATATAACTAATTTTAAGTATAATAATTTTGGATTGATAAGTAGATCTTATAAAGTTTTTTGGATAAATCATTAATACTTTATAACTTATTTAGAAATAATTAAGAAAATAAATATGGCTCAAAGTCCAGTCATCAATTGTATTTAGACTTAGAGTATCTCACTCAGTTCTGTAGGTTGGCTGAAATTTGAAAACAAATTATTATTTGTTTTCAGGAGTAATGACCTATAGAAAATATGTGAATAGGATCCAGAAAATATGGTAATAGGACTATAGTATAAAAATAAAATGTACAAGGTGACAAAACTGGGAGAAATTGGACCTCAAGTCCCTTGAGCCATCCAGATGAATCTTTTCAACCTGAACAATGGATAAATCTATTTCCTCTTTCCTCGAAGTTTCTACAGTAAGGTGGTGCATTTTACTTCTTATAAACTATAATGTGACTTAAGATTTCTTTTTTTACTTCTTTCTTAGATGCTACTTAAAATAAGAGAAAAATAAAGCATCTGTTAGATTATTCTTATATATTTAAAGGAAGTAAAAAAGTAATTGATTGCCCATTATTTGCCCTGCAGTATACTACTTCATTTAACTTTCATGTTCCTGCTGAGAGGTGGGTGGAGCTGGACCTATTTTACAGATAAGAGACTTAACCTTTTAGGAATTTAGTGATTACTTCTATTACCTAACCAGGGTTCAGTTGCAGGTTATCTGATTCCAAATTCCATTTCCCCCTTTTTCTATGTTAGAAATTCTGGACAAAGACAACAAGACTTTCCTTAAAGGTTAACTCCCTTAAAGATTCATAGATTGTATTACCGGCAGAAAAGAAATAAATTAGGAAGAACAAAGATTAGCTGTGAGGTGAATAATGATGCATGGGTGATTTCTGTTTTTCAGTTTGTGGTTTACTTCAGTAGTCAATTATTTGTATTAAAAAAACAAGAAACCAACCCCCACAACCCCCCAAAACAAAACTTAGTCTGATTTGTTTTTTTATCAGGTGTTCATCTCAACATCCTCATTGTTTATAACAGATACTTAGACCCATTTTAACAAGTACCGCTTGGTATATAGATGGCAAAAAGGGAAGTTTTGCATATGAAAAAATAGCACATGCCAATTTTGGATAATTAAGGGTCGTCAACTGTATGTGATGTTTAAGGTTGATTGCTTTAAATATGTCATGACAGTTTTAAGGGTAGAAATATAATTTAGCTTGACTTTTTAAAAACCTGAATTTAAAATATTTGGTGTACACAAATACAATGGAATCGCATTATTGTTACTTTTTTCGACACAAGGCTCAAATACCAGGGGTTAGCAAAGTCAGGTAAGCCAGTTTTTATGGTTCCTCATCATGGTCTCTACTTCCCCGCTCCCCAAACCTGACATGACCCTGTTTGGAAGTGAGGCATTCAAAAGCAATATTTAAAAATTTTTTTTCTTTTGCATAAATGGGAAATCAGCTTCAAATTATGGTTTACAGGTAGAAGCTATCTTTAGCCTTTTCTTAGAATTTGCCTTGGGTTTACATGTAGAGGTAAGTGCTCTTTGGCCTCTCTTTAGAATTCTAGTCACAGTTTTTGAAAGCCTAGTAGTCCTTTACATAAACTCTACATTTGGTACAATACAGCTACCAAAGGGTACTTTGATTACTGCTGTGGACATTTTTTTTTTCCATTATATACACTTGCGTATTAAAATACAAAGGTGCTTAGCAGCACAGTAGAAAAACTTAAAACTAACTTTCCAAAAGCCCATCTATGTGACTTGTGTTAAGAATTTTTTTTTTCTTGAAATGGTCTGCAAACTTATTCTTCTCTCCTCAGAAGTTTAAAAATAAACTTCTTACCTGTACGATGACCACTGGTATACCTAGCCCTGAATTGTACCCCACATTTTTAAAATAAAAAAAATGAACTTCTTAGGCTACACACAGTAGAATTATTTAACATGAAAATAAAGACGACTGGAATTTTTTCGTACAGTATGGCCATTGTTTTTCATTGAGTTATAGGGATGTTAGTAACACAGTTCCTACGGCTAAAATGCTCTTTAAACTTTATGATAGGAATCTGGAGCCCTCTGTGGAAGGCTCTCAAGAAATCTGACATAGCTAAGGTATTTTTCAAAACTTTGTGTGTGTGTGTGTTTTGTTGTTGGAAGTTGTACACATTAAAGGGTTTACACTTTACAGTACAAATATTAGAAGGCACATTTGCAAGAATGTTTTTAAATAAATTAATTTACATTTTAAGTTGATTCTATCTGAAATTTTAAATAGACACAGAAGCAAGATCTGCCTTATCATATAATAGCCTTGTGCAAAGATTTAGATGAAAGATAATAATGACTCAATTTTTTCTCATTACTTAAAATTTAAGATGAAAATGAAAGGCCACAGCAGAGATTTTATGAGTTTGACTTACTAATCCACTAAGAAAGGAAAAGAATATATTTCTAAAGAGGAAATCTATTTTAGATGATGATGTGTTTTCAGTGACTTAGATCTCTATTATATTTCTGTAGAATTGTTATTGATCATTTTGATGCTTTTTTTCTAAAAGTTCTTATTTTGCTCTAAATAAAAGGCACACACTCTGTTAAAATTGCAAATACTGCAGAGTTTTTTGCAACTTTATGCATGCTGTCTTTTAGTACTCGTTTGGATGTGGCATTGTTGTTAGCTAGGTGTCCCTACATTGCATGTTTATGTATTTAGAATTATGGATGATATACTTTAATTTATTTCCTTAATACATCCCAGTGTATTTTAATATAGAAGCCTGCATATTGAATTCCAAATTTATTTTATGATGGAACCTTCAAATTTTATAGTACATTATTAATCCACTGGGCTAAAAATCTAAGACAGGCAATGTGGTTTCACAAAAATTCTAAAGAACAAAATACTGTTAGCTGGAAGCACAATTTCAGCAGAAAAAATTTTCTGAATTGTTTGTGGTTCATATAAATATATTTTGAGGGAAGTTCTTGTACCAAAGTTCAAGGTCTTGATATTTACATAGTTCCTTTACATAGTGCATCAGTTGATTTGCGAGGAAATGAAGGGAATTTAAATTAAAAATTTAAACCATGAATGTAAAACTGCTGGATATTTGCACATAGTACAGGGTTTGAGGGAATTTTTTTAAGTTATCCATATGGCAGCAGAACTTTTAATAAACAATAGTTCTAACACAGATTCTTTATGGAAACAGAAAATAGGATTTATGAGGTGACATTTTGAGTATGTTAAGTAAAATGAAATAAGATTAGCTTTATTTTCCTATTTCCCCCCAGCCTTGTGAAGGTTTAGTGGCTGAATTACCGCTTATAATTTGCTTTTTCATTCCATGCATGCATTTCATTAACCTATTCCTGGCTCTGCAGCCAGCCTGCAGAGAAAATTCGGCAGAAGGATTTCTGAACAGATTGACTACAACACGCTATAGGACATATTTCAAAATCCAAGGACAATTTGATAACTTTCACTGTGCTTTACATTAATAATGTGAAAAGTTTCATTTTGTTTAAATGGTGTCTTAGAGAATTAATGCTATTTAATAATAGTTAAGAAAAAGTTATGAGATATTACTAAACACTTAAAATCTAACCAATAATTCATTGAACTTATTCTGACTGCTTCAGACTCAGGACTAAATAGATTAGTATTGTAGTTTCATTCCGGGATTTTGCCACTTACTCAATGAAGTCCTGGAATAGTGGCAAAAGTTGTTTTTTTGTTTTTTGTTTTGTAATTTATAGAGTTGATTTGTCTCTAAAATAGGTATGATACTCATGCAATAAACGTTGGGAGATATTACAAACAGATGCAATTGGACTATTTCTTAATATAACTAAATGTTCTCTTTTATTATTTAAAAAACCTCTCAATTATGTATGTTAGTGCAATAATGCAATTGTGCATAAATAAATAAAATTGGTGTTGAAATTCATACAATTATTTTCCATATGCAAGTTACCTTTTAAATTATATTTTGCTCTGACTTTAATTTTATACATTTGCATTCCCCACTAGAGAATGATGGCTCAGAATGCCCCAGGTGAGAGGATGAGATGAATCTGTGATTTAAAAATTGCAGTGAATCTTAAAAAGAAAATTCTTAAAGTTAAAAGGCATTTCAGTTCAACCTTCTGTCCAATAAATCCCTCATCCTCTCTAAAAATCCAGCACTTTCTGGTACTGCTTTGTAACTTATTATCTGTTTAAGCCAGTGATAGTACACTTACTACCCTCCTGCAAAAGGCAGCCTCCTCTGTGTTGGGATATTTTAAGAATCAAGTTACTTCTTTCTTCTTGCTTATTTTGAGCTCAGATCTGTCCTACAATAACTTCTATTTGCTAGTTTGTGTTCTGTGGTAGAAAGCTACCAGAATGCCACTTTTTCTCTACATAAAAGGCCATCAAATTCAGCTATTACTCCATTTCTCTGCTCTATTTTATAGCAAAAGTCCTGGAAACAGTCAGTTCAAGTCAACAAATATTTACGGAGCATCTGACACTATTTTAGGCTCTTGGGATATAAACCACCAAAATAGAGATCCTCACCTTGAGGAAGCTTCTATTCTAGTTGGGATAAGAAAATAAAAACACAATAAGTGTACTACATGATGTGAGGACACCATTGGCTCTGATTGCTTTCTTTTCCTTTTCTTTTATGCACCCCAGTCAGGCTTCTGTCCCTGTTGTTCTTCTGAAGCACTCTTCACGCGGGTTCTAGTATCTTAGTCTTTCTTCTTCATTCTCAGTCTTCACTGCTTTTTATCTATCTCAGCAGCATTCGACACAATAGAACATGTCCTCTCCTTTTTGAAATAATTCCTTTATTTCCAAGACACCACTGACTCCTATTGTTTTCCTGATTCCCTGGTCACCCTTTTTTATCCAGTCTCTCCTCCTTTTCCAGGCCTCTAAGTGCCCCAGGGCTCTGTCTCACCAACTCAGCCTTCACCCCATTTCTTTCTCTTTGCTGATACTTATTTCCAAGGTGATCTCACAGTTTTAATACTCTTTTTTTTTCTTTTTGAAGACACAGCTTGGTGCTGTTGCCCAGACTGAAGGGCAGTGACTTGATCAAAGCTCACTGCAATCTTGAGCTCCTGGGCTCAAGTGATCCTCCCTCTTCAGTCTCCCAAGGAGCTGGGACTTCAGGCATGTGCCACTATTCCTGGCTAATTTTATTTTATTCTATTTTTAATAGAGATGGGATCTAGCTATGTTGTCCAGGCAGGTCTTGAACTTCTGGTCTCAAGTGATCCTCCTGACTTGACTTCCTAAAGTACTGAATTTACAGATATGAGTCACTGCACCTGGTCAGTTTCATGGCTTTAATGCCATCTTTATGCTGACATCTCCCAAATGTTGTATAATCCAAAAAGCAAAGACACTGATTCTGAAACTGAATTCTGAGGCACTGTTATTTTATATACTACAAAGAAGAATAAAAGAATTGCTAATTCTCATAACATGAAATAAGACACATCCTTATTTCAAAATGTTAAAATAGAAAAAAGTGTATCATAGGGTCAGTGACATATAGTATATATCCTGACCTCCCCTCTCAGATCCAGACTCATATATTCAACTGCATACACAACATTTCTACTGGGTTGTCTAATGCGTGTCTCAAGGTAGCATTTCTTTTTTTTTTTTGAGTTGAGTCTCACTCGGATGCCCAGACTGGAGTGCAGTGGCCGCTCCTGGCCACCGCAGCCTCGCCTGCTGGGCTTCAGCGATCCTTCTGCCTCAGCCTTCCGAGTAGCCGGAATTACAGGCATGCGCTACCACGCCCGGCTGATTTTTTGATTTATTGTCTTGCTGCCCAGGTGGGTCTCGAACCCGCGGGCTCAGGCAATCCACTCCCCTCAGCCTACCTCCACCACCATTCTGGTCTATGCCTCTTATGTCCTGTCTATCTTACTGAAATAGTCTCTTGCCTGGTCTCCAGTGTTCCCTCTTGCTCCTATGTGGTTATATTTCACATATGGCCATATGGCCAGAGTGAGTGTTCAAAAAACAAACCCCACATCACATTACTCCCACTCAAAACCTCTCAGAGGCTTTCTTCAATACTTGAGGTGTATCTAACACTTCTCCTGGTTTTCAAGGCTTTGCAAAACCATGGTCTTGCCTCTCGCTATGACTTGATTCCCTATTTCTCTTTGCTGTGTTTAGTCTTCCAGACGCTTGGTCGTGCTTGCTATTTCTCCAAGGCACCATTGCTCCCAGAACATAAGAACATGACATAATTTGAAGCCCTGCTACTTGTCTCCATGATTCTGCTCTCTTCCTCTTCCTCTCGTCTCCAACCCAAGGTAACAAATGATTCCCTGCTCTTATTAATGATTGCAGTGCGTATATAAATGCCTCTAAAGCTTATGAAACTTTTCGTTTTGGTCTGTGTAAATGGAATATATCGTGCAAGTTCACACGTGAACTGCTCATTTCAGTTAACATTATGATGTCCATAGCCATACTATGCCCATTTACTCTGCTGTAGAGTATTTCTTTGTGTGGGTATACCACATTCATTGTTCATACATTTAATTGTCAACAGATTTTGTTTCTTTTGGTATGGCTATTTTAACAGAGCTACTGTGAACATTCATGTGTGTGTTTCCAGATGGAATTGTTGAAATGTTTTACTGGGAGTGGATTTTGGGTCATAAGGAATGCATATTTTCAACTTAACTAAATAATGTCCAAAATTTTCCAAGTGATGGGGCCTTCCGGCGGCATATCAAACTCCCTGTAAATCCATGATCTCAGAAGAGCTTGATATTATCACACTATTTTCACCCCCAATCCAATGGCTATAAAATAATATCTCATCATTTTAATTTACATTTTCTTGATCATTTTCATATGCTAATTGGCCACTGGCATTTACTTTGGTTGCATTTTTATTTGTGCTTTAACCAGTTTTTCTATGGGATTTTAAAATAGATTTATTTTACTTTATTTATTTTTGAAATTCATAGTTAATTTGTATTTTTTGCGTTTTCTTTAACTTTTTATTTTAAATATGTGGGGTTCAATTCAGGGTTAGGTATACAAATGTTCATTATGTGCAGGTACCCTTGTTGATGACGTGTGCCTTCCCATCCCCTGGCAGTTTCTCACTACTGCCAATCCCATCCCCTGCCCTCCCCTGTTAGTTTCCCACTACTGCCAATCCTTTTCTTATAGATACTATACTATAAAATGGATTATAAATAGGTTCAAATAGGAGTCCCTTCCCTCTGCCCCTTCCTAATATTCTGTTGGTTAAATGTTCTGCAATCTGTCCCATTTATCGATGCTTAACATTTTACTCTCTTTTGGTTTTTTGATGAATAATGGTTCTTGATTTACCATGAAGGATTATCTTTTTAAATAATTGTGCTTTTTGCATGTTACATAAGAAAACCTTCACTATTCTAAAATCTTAATAGATATTTTCCTGTATTTTCTTTTAAGGGTTGGAGAGCTTTGCCTTCTACATCTAAAGACTTAATCTATCTGAAATTGATTTTTGTATTTGGTGAGAGCTAATACTTAAATTATGTTTTTTCATATGGAAAACCTACTATTTCAACATCATTTATTAAAGCGATCAGCATTTAAAATAAGCTGTGACATCAACTACGTCTTAAATCACAATTCTCTGTGTATTGGTACTCTTTCTGGACTCTCTATTCTGATCGTGAATTTGTCTATCTCTGTGCAAATACTGTCCTTCTTTTTCTTTTCTCTTTTTTTACAAAGATGTGGGATAAAGTCAAGATCAGGCACATAAATAATGTATGTGCAAGTGAAGTTTGGGCCTCCAACTGGTCTTCACATCCCCTGGTTTAGGATCAGGTAACGTTGTGTTAAGTGCCCCACACCCTTCCTCCCTCCCTGGCAGTGTCCCATGATTGCTGATCCCTTCCTTGTGCTATTGTGATTAATGTGCACGTCCCATTTAGGAGTGAGAACATGTGGCATTTGGTTCTTTGTTTCTGTGATAGATAGCTAAGATCGACTGTTTCCAACTCCATCCAATTTGCTGCAAAGTCCACGATTTTGTGTTTCTTTATAGCTGCGTAATATTCCATCATGTATATGTACCACATTTTCTTTATTCAGTCTACTTTTGATATGAAGTAGAGTTGGTTCCATGTTTTTGCTGTTGTGAATAGTGTGGCAATAAACCTCCATGTGCAGGCGTCTTTTTTGTAGAACAATTGGTATTCCCCCAGGTGTATTCCCAGGAAGGGGATTGCTGGATTATATGGAAGGTTAATTTCTAGTTCCTTTTGGTATCACCATACTATTTTCCATAGAGGTTGGACTAGTTCCACTCCCCCCAACAGTGTAAAAGCGCCACCTTTTCTTCACACCCACAAGGATGCTTTGGATGAGCATCCTTACTGGTCATTACCTTATTAATTGCTGTAGGTTTTAACTAATTCTACTTAATTGGTTAAACAATTTCCCTGACCTTGTTTTTCTTCCTCTTCTGGAATATTTAGCCTATTATTGGCCTTTTGATATTTTGCATAAATTTTAGAATCATATTGTTAAGTTCAGTCAAAAAAATTTCTCTATATATTTGATTGGAATTTCATTGACTCTGTGTATTAATATGGAGAAACTTGGCAATAACCAGTCCCAGCCTAGTCCCCAGGTACTGAGTCTTTACTGAGCTTCCTTGGTAGACAGCATTTCACGTGTCTACCAAGGACACTGCCGTGGGAATTGATCATGTCCTGTATGACTCTACTAGGAAAGGACTCTTAGGAACTTGTGCCTGGCTTTCTTTGGACTTTGCCCCATGTGCCTTTTCCCTTTGCTGATTTTACTTTGTATCCTTTCACTGTAATAAATCTTAGCCATAAGCATAGCATACATCGAGTCCTCTGAGTTCTTCTAGTGAATACTGGGTACTTCCTACACACCTGATATATTTTTCCAGTATATTTTTAGCTTTCCCATGACCTTATGTTTTATTGTGTCTCTTGAGAATGATTCCTTGCTGTCTTCCTTTGTGGGGAGGGTTTATTTAGTTCATCTCTTCAGGGTTCATTTTTAAGAACCCTGCTTTTATTATTATTTTTGGATCTCTGCTCTGACATCTCACCAAGTAAGAACCGGAGACTGTCTTCTTTTTCCATGTATATTCCACTAAAAACAAAAAGTCTAGGCCACCAACGTTTGGAAAAATGCCATAAAAATGTAACAGTCATCATCTGCATCCAGGATCCTGGATCCTCTCTGGATTTGTGCATTCTCTGTCTTCTTTTTTTCACCTATACATATTTTGTGAAGATACTGTTACCATTCAGAGGTTTTCACTCTCCGTTGAGTCCCTCATCAAATGCAGTGCCATTGCAGTCCTTTGCATCCTCTGCGAAAGGTGGTATCTTTGATAGTTCCAGCAGTCCTGGGCCCCAGAGCTAACACAGCTTGCCTAGGAAGGGATTTGGATGCAGCTGAGTTTTACCAACAGCCTTTAACATTCCTTCGACAAAAAGTGAGTAACTGTTTCAGTTGCAGGGGTATTTGTTTTAAACATAATTTATGAATCTATGGTGTTATCAAATTGCAAATTATGTTTCCTTCTTTTGAGTGCAAAAGAATAAATCTTTCCATGATTTCTATTAAAACATTAAAAAACCCCACACTTGATTTCTAAATAGAGGAGCTTTCAGAAGTTACATTCTCCTCTCTTATTGCATGGATTCATTCTTTCTATGGGAATACTAGACAATAGGAGCTCTTTGCGTTTCCCATATTTTACTATGAGAAGTAAAAACAATTATTAAATAGTGATTTCATGGTTTTTTGCCCTCTCCAAGTATGTTCTTAACCCCCTAATATTTATCCCAAGGACATTCAGGGGAGTCTCTGACATCCTTAGCCCCTATTCATATGATTCCTAGTTACGGGACATGGTATTTATTGTAGCCCATAGTTCTGATTATGAACTAAGCAAAACATGGATCTAAGCATGACATGAATCCCAGGCTCTAGGTTTTAGAAAAAGTAGTTATGGACGACTTTGGGGGCTTGAGGATAATGTGGGGACATTTATATAATTCTGGAGACTTGAATAGTTAGGATTTTAGGATTATGGCTCAGTCAGAATAGGGAATAGATTTGTAGGTGTGCTTGGATTTTGCAGAATAAATCTCATTACATTGGGATTTCTGGAAACTTCTTGGATTATAGAAATTAAAACTTCAGTTATCTAATATGATTTAGGGTCATGCTGGTAAGTGTATCCCTGCAAAACTCTTTGTTGGGAAGATTTTTTTAGAGAAAAAGGAAAGGCAGGTCAGCTGGTCTGTTGACCTTTCAGCACAAACTAATAACATTTGTTGAGTATCTTTCATATATCAGATGTTATGCCAGACTCTTTACATTTGTCATTTCAGTTTATACTTGTGAAAACTCAGTAAAATTAAACACTTAAAAAAATCCTTCTTTCGTAAATGAACAAATAAGACTCAGATTAAGTAATTTACTTGAGGTCACTTTTTTTGGCTCTAAAGCTTTGCTATGCTTATTATACATGCAGTCTTTGTCATTTTCTGTTGCTTTGTAGGTAAATTTATAAAGAAAATAAATTTATTCAGTTCACTGTTCTGGGGCTAGAAAGTCCAAGAGTATGGCCCTAACATATAGTGAGTGTCATTCCATGGTGGAAGGGCAAAAGGTAGAAATCCCCCCTTGAGACAGTGAGGAAAAAGGGGTAGAAATCCTCCGATACCTAATCCACTCCTGTGATAACAACATTAATCCATTCATGACAGTGGTGCCCTCATGGACCAATCGCCTCCTAAGGGCCTCTTAACCCCTTTACAATGGCAACCTACTTGTCTATCTTATCTCTTATGGGATGGCCATCTGGGGTTTTTTAACCAGGAATTAGTTGCCTACTTCTATTTCTGTAAGCGTGTCTCCTGTGTTTTCTTTCTTTCTTTTTTCTCCTGTGTTTCTTAAGATTCTTATAGTTTGAGGTTTTACATTTAGGTCTTTGATCCATTTAGAGTTATTTTTTGTGTATGGTGATAGGTAGGGGGTCCTGTTTCAACCTTTTGCATGTAATCAGCCAGTTTTCCCAGCACCATTTACTGAGTAGGTTCTCCTCTCCCCAGTGTTGCTGGTGGAGGCTTTGTTGAAGATGAGTTGGTTGAGAAATTGAGATTTTGCTTCTGGAATTTCTATCCTGTTCCATTGGTCCATATGCCTCTTCTTGTACCAATACCGGGCTGTTTTACTTATTGTAGCCTTATAGGAAAGTTTAAAGTCTGGAAGTGTGATACCTTATGCTTTGTTTCCTTTGCTAAGGATTGTGGGTAAAATAAAAGAAGGTATATGGGCAGCCAACAGACATATGAAAAAGTGCCCAGCCTCACTAATCATCAGAGGAGTGCAACTCAAAACCACATTGAGATACCAGCTAACCCCAGTAAGAGTGGCCATCATTAATAAAACAAAAAACAACAGATGCTGGTAAGGATGTGGAGAAAAGGGAATAGTTCTACACTGCTGGTGGGAATGCAAACTAGTTCAAACTGTATTGAAAACAGTGTGACAGTTTCTAAAAGAACTAGAAGTTGACCTTCCATATGACCCAGCAATCTCCCTACTGGGACTATGCCCAGAGGAACTAAATCATTCTACCAAAAATATACCTTCATACACATGTTTACTTTAGCACTATTCACAATAGCAAAAACATAGAACCAACCAGGCTGCCCATCGAAATTGGGCTGAATTAAAAAAAACGTGGTAAGCCGGGCTCGGTGGCTCAGCCTGTAATCCCGCGCCTTTGGGAGGCTGAGGTGAGTGTATTGTCTGAGCCCGTGGGTTCGAGACCCGCCTGGGCAGCGAGACCTCATCTCTACAATAAATCAAAAAATCAGCTGGGCGTGGTAGCGCATGCCTGTAATTCCGGCTACTCGGAAGGCTGAGGCGGAAGGATCGCCGGAGCCCAGCAAGTTGAGGCTGCGGTGGCTGGGAGCGGCCACTGCACTCCAGTCTGGGCAACAGAGTGAGACTCCAACTCAAAAAAAAAACACAAAAAAAACAAAAATAAAAAAACTGTGGTATATATATAAGATGGAATATTATGCAGCAATAAAGAAGGACAAACATATGAACTTCAGAGCAACTTGGATGGATTTAGAGTCTATTATACTCAGTGATCTATTACAGAAACAAAGAACAGAGTACCATATGTTCTCACTCATAAGTGGACCCCGAACATTTACCATAATACCATAAGAAAAGGATTAGCAGTAGCCGGACACTGCTGGGTTGGGGGTGGAGACACAGCATCAATAAGTGTACCTGATCTCAAAATAGGGAAAGTGAGAACCAAAGGGAGGCCCAAACTTTACCTGTACAATGTCCACTTGTATACCTAATCCTGAATTGTACCCCATATCTTTAAAACAAAATATATAAACAACAACAACAAAAACAATGGCAACTCCTTTTATCAATGACAACAAGGTTTGTAACACATGAACCTTTGGGGGACACATTCAAACCACAGAACATGGCAACCCCTCGTTCCATAGATAATATACAGAGCCAACTCTGGAGGAAATGGGTATCACAAAGATACAATTGCTTTTACCCACTGAATACTTACTCTACCTTCTTATGGTAACAGACTGTTTGTCTCACCCTGGGTAACCATCATTCCTCCATTTCTCAGTCCTCATGGCTCTAATATGAATGCTACCCTTCTGTTCACAAAATCAGGAGTGAGCACTAGATTTAGGTCTGGCCAATTAGCATATTTCTCCCTGATCACAATGATTGATTCAGAGATGTGCATGTGGTCATCATGAAGAAGCTTGAACATAAGAGGGACTAGACTAGTTAAAGTGATTCTCCACGTGTTTGGTAGGAACACTTTGAGTTCCTCCATATCAACTCAGGATAGACCTAGGACCTGGAATAAAGCTGAAGTCATTGGTGAGGATCAAGTAGATTCTGCGTAACCTAGAGCCTGGCAGCTAACAGCACCAAAAGCACCTATAAACGTGGAGAGGGATTTAGGACTAATGGCTGATCAAAATAAGAAACCACTGATAGGGAAGGGATTTTAAGAAATAAAGGATTGGATCATTTCTAAGTCAGCAAATGTTTATCAACTGATCCTTTGTGTATGACATTTTACTTGGAGACAAGTAGAGTCAAGGAGTATTTGGCACCTTCTCTGCTCTCAAAGAATTTCTATTATACAAATTATATTAATATGTGGTGGAATGAAATAAATACCAAAGAGACAAACAAAAGCATTTTATGGGCTCACAGGGCAATTACATGACTGGTGCACTAATGGAAACCTTAACAAAAGAGGGGACATGTAAACACATTATTGAAAGATAAACTTTAAAAAAATGGCAGATTAAATGACAAATTTCCTGAAAAAACAGCATGAGAAACAGCACAGAGCAGGGAGTGGTTCAAGGAGGTATATGAGAAAAACAAGTGACTTCTACTTGGGAAATGGCATAGACAAGATCAGAAGGACACGTTGTTTTGTCCACTGAATACTTACTCTACCTTCTTATGGTAACAGAATATTTGTCTTACTGGGTAACCACCATTCCTTCATTTCTCAGTCTTCATGGTTTGATTATGAATGTTACCCTTCTTTTCACAAAATCATGAGTGAGCACTTAATTTAGACCTGGCCAATTAGCATATTTCTCCCTGGCCACAGGGATTGGTTCAAAGATGTGCATGTGACCTGTCAGTCCAATGAGACTCAATTTTGGGCTTTTAATTGAAAGTATCTTTCTGCTGAGGTTGTTATACTGTGAGGATATGTTTCTGGAGCAGGCAGGGATCACCATAGGGAGGAGCCTGCCTGTAGAGTGAAGCATCTAGAGAGAAATTTGGAGTCAAGGGTCAGAGACAGTGTCCTGAACTTGCCCTGAGTTTTCAGTTATGTGAACCAATATCCCTCCTCATCCCTTTTTACTTCTGTTTGTTTGAATTGGATGTAAATTGTTTGCAATGAAAGGGTCCTGGCTAATATGCAAGGCATAGAGGCCCTATTTTGTAAAGCAAGCAGAGTAGAGAAGGCAGTTGAATTAATAGAAGCAGTTGAGCCATGTTGAGACTGGTGAGAAATGAGACTGGAAAAGTATGATAATACAAGTTGGCACAGATTTGAGGAGAGGATTGTTATATTAACAACAAGGGGTCAGTCCAGTGTTTATTTTTTATTTTTGACTGGTAGACTGATGCAGTGAAGATTTTAGTCTTTGTCTTTTTCTTGTAATTTTTAAAGTTTTCTATTGTTTACCCTCTCTATTCCGGATTGGTTATGCTTGCAGCAATGCTGGTTTTACTTTTTATGGCTCTCTTCTGTGGACTTAACACATTTGAGGGCATGACCTCTAATCTCAGGTATGTGCCTCTCTGAAAAGAGACAAGGAGAATTTCTCAGAGGTGATGCACAGTGAGCACAGCCTCACCAGATACCTCCCAGCTGGATTTCATCTTTCCCTCTTCCAAATCTGTATATGACTGAATTAGTATTTCTCTTATGGCAATGAACCCAGTATGACTTGTGCGATGGTAATATGGCCCTTATCTCCAAACTACCCAAACTCTTATACTATATGGTGGCTTCTTTGGTGGGCAGGAGCTAAACATTGTGCATATTTTAGAAGAAATTTTTCACAGTGCCAGTCCATTCTCTTGAATACAATAGGTAGTCAAATGCTTATGGGGAAATTTTTCCTTTAAATAGAACCGTTACATTTCTATTAAAGCAGGTATTAGTATCTAGGATTAGAGAATGGTTACCTGCTAGAAAACTTTATTACTTTTTGAATGGTTAAAGGGCAAAATAACTCACAGCAGAGACTGTTCTGGCATTTTGAATGTGCATGTGTATTTATCCTGAGAACAGAAAATACTTTTGTCTCCTTAGGTCATAGGAAAACCCTGGAAGTTTTTAGGAGTATAATTCTCATTCTTTATGTCATCTGCTCTCTCTTTATGCTACAATCAATAAGTTTCTTTTTCATGGCATTGTTGTATATATGTACTTTCTTCTGTAGGAGATGGAACTTAATTCTACCCATTACTCTCCCCACCCCTAACTCTTTCCCCTTGAGGGTGAGTTAGGATGACTCATTTCCTAAGCACAGAGCAAGCAAAGGGAGGACAATAAGTTTACACTGGAGAATCCTGGCAAACACCATCGAAGCCCTGTGATGAGAGTTAACATCACCCATGTTGTCATGTGAAGAACACGCACCCCTGATGTGATGTGACAAAAGGGCACTTCACCCCTGTTGTTTCCTTTTCAAAAACCCGTAACCCTAATCTAATCATGAGAAAAATAACAGAAAAGGCCAGAATGGGGAACATTTACAGGATATCTGGCCAGTACTACTTAAAACTGTCAAGGTGATGAAAACAAGAAAAGACCGAGAAACTGTCACAGACCAGAAGATGCTGGAAAGACTTGACAACTAAATGCAATGTGGTAATCTGGGTTAGATCCTGAAACAGAAAGAAGACATTCATGGAAATAAATGGGGAAAGCCAAATAAAGTCTGGAGTTTGGTTAGTAGTAATGTGCCAATGTTAGTTTCTTTATTTTGATATAAATGTACCATACGAGTGCATGTAAGATATTAACTAATGTAAGACGGAGGAACTGGGTGAAGGACCAGGGACTCTCAGTACTAACACTGCAACTTTTCTATCAATCTAAAGCTATTCCAAAACAAAAAATTTTAAAAAATAATTGTTATGAAGTATTTCAGTAATGCAGAAAGCTAAGTAAGATATAATTAACAGCATGTATCAATCAGCCAAACTTAAGTAGTAAAAATTACAGATATGAAGTCTTCTATGTATGTCTCCACAATGTTGATATCCTTTTCTTGAGAGGTAATCACTATTTTAAATTTATCTTCATTATTTCTGTGTATTTGTTTTTTCTATATATATGAGGGGGACCCAAAGACCTCAGAATTTATTTATTAAAAAATTGTGTATTTATTCTTACATGTTTAAACTTCAGTCACCCTCAAAGTACTCTGATACAATACATCTATCGAGACGCTTTTTCCACTGCTCAAAACAGTTTTGAACTTGTCAATTGTGATGTCTTTTAGTACTTCTGCCGTCTTTTGTTTCACCTCTTACACATTGGCAAAACATTTCCCTCTGAGGATTTTTTAAATTCAAGTCACTGGAGGCGAGATCGATTGGGTGAATAGGGAGGGTGGGGCATGGGGGTTAGGCCATGTTTGGTCAAAAACTGCTGAACACTCAGTGCAGGGTGGACAGCTGTGCTCTTTAATCATCAATCATGAAATGGACAAACGCATTGAAAGAATTTCCAAAAAAAATTTCACTGAAGCCCAACACAGCCTCTTACAACAACCCTAGCTGATATACCGATGCCAGTGGATTCCAAGGACACTTACCTACCGGGGGAAACATGTTCTACAAGGGGCCTGCTCGACCAAAAAAATGCTCCCATTTTTTGGGAGTCTCCCCGCATGTATGAATCTATATACTTTATATATATATATGTGTGTGTGTGTGTATATATATATACATACACACACACACACATATATATATTCAAACTCAAGTTAATGGGACAATACTATGTGTATATTTTTGTTGTTGTTGTTTTGAGCTGGAGTCTCACTCAGTCGCCCAGACTGGAGTGCAGTGGCCGCTCCCGGCCACCGCAGCCTTGACCTGCTGGGCTCTGGCGATCCTTCCACCTCAGCCTTCCAAGTAGCTGGAGCTACAGGCGCGCGCTACCACACCCGGCTAGTTTTATTTATTTATTTATTGTAGAGATGAGGTCTCACCAAGTTGCCCAGGCGGGTCTCGAACCTGCGGGCTCAGGCAATCCACTCACCTCAGCCTCCCAAAGTGCAGGATTACAGGCTGAGCCACCGAGCCCGGCTTGTGTGTATATTTTTTTGACTTGCTTTGTTCATCCAGTAATATGGCTTTGAATTTCATCTGAGGTTGATCCATCCTGTTCCAGTAATTCATTCAACAACTATATCTCATGCCAGGTAGAGTACGAGGTGCTTGGGATTCAGCAATGAATCAAATATTCCTAGAACACTGTACTCAAAAATGTATATGTGAAAATACTGATATGTACCTTATGCTGGAAGGTCACAGACTGGTTAGGGAGTTATCACACTATAAGAGCCTGGAATATGGATATTTATTTCTAATTTCACTGTTATCTATGACTACTTCCTGAGCTAGATATTTAATCTTGAAGGTCTGCAGACATGTTTTGTCTGGTTGTCCAAGGTCTTTTAAAATGCTGCACTTGTTATTAAGAGCAGTTTAAAAATTAAGAGATTTCTTATAACCATTTGGATTTCCCGCTTCTCTTGAAAAACTCTGGCCCTAACTGGCCGATTCTACCATGGTTACCATTGGGAGGGGCAGAGGAGCTGCTGCTCTGAACTCCTCACAGCCCACTTTGCCCTTCTCATGACTTCCTTCCTTCCTGCACACCCTGGGAGGTGTGAGACCCTTGAGCTGTACAATTAGGTATGTGCATGCTCCTTGTTATTCACATACGTTCTTCTAAATGTTGTCATTGATGGTGTCGATAAATATGGGAGAGTAAAAAGATGTATATATACCCACACATAGCTTGAGATTTTCAACACTGTATATGCTTTGACAACTTTTTTTTTTCTAAAAAGGGTGATATCATTTCTTATGGATGTACAAACCTGTTTTTCTACAAGTTGTCACAAGATTGCTAAATATGATGCTTTTATTGCACTTCATCCCACTGCTTCTTGAGGGCCTAATGCATGCGGGACATGGCTGTAACTGCTGAAATGATTTAAAGAGTAAACACATCCACAAATAACTTTGTAATTCAACATATTTATTGAGCACTTGCTGTGACTTAAGAACATGCAAAGGGAACTTGCTATACACAAAGGGAGCGAAATGGATAAATAAGATGATTGTTGATCTCAAGTACTTTATTATTATCTAGGGCAATGGTCCTCCGAGTCGCAGTGCTGACATGGAGATTTCTGAGTCCACCTGCACAAGTTCTGATTCAGTGACTGAGGTAAGGTATAAGCATCTTCAATTTTAACAAGTATCTCAGGCAGAGACAGATTCATTTGATGCTAACAGGGCTTAAGTAGCAGAGCCCCTCACTTGCACTAGCATTGTGAGTTCTGGAAACTATCCACGGTCACAGAATATTTAGGTGGAGAGAACGAGAACCAGGTTTCCACCAGGAAGCATTTCTACGCAAGCATTGTACATTTCCTAAAGTGACCTCAATTTCCAAGTCTCTGGGACAGTTGGCCTTCTGTATCTGGGCATTCTACATCTGTGAATCCGACCAACTGTGGATTGAAAATATTTGGGGAAAAAAAAAATTTCACCAAGTCCCAAAAAGCAAAACTTGAATTTGCTCTGTACTGAGTACTACACTGAAATCATGCAAATGAAGTTCTGTGTAGGCATTGTATTAGATATTTCACATAACCTAGAGATGATTTAAAGCATATGAGAGGATGTGCACGGGTAATCTGTAAATATTGCACCATTTTATATCAGAAACTTAAGCATCTGGGGATTTTGGTATGGGGAGGGGTGTTCTGGAACCAATCCCCTTTGGAAACTGAGAGACAAATGTCATTTGTTATAATTTTTTTCTTGTACTGAATATTCACATTTGTATCCAACTTTGATTCAAAAACTTGTATTCTTTCCCTTGCAATGACCTCACCAAAATACATAAGCTTCAGGCTGGTAGCCCCAGGTGATTTGGTGCATGTTGCTCCCAGACAAATCTGAAAAATGCTGATCCAGGGTTTATGGAATAGGAGGGGAGATAATGTATCAGTTGCATGTACTTCTGTTGAGATAGCAGAAGGGGTGTTGTTACAGAGTCAAAGATAATACTAGAGGTGATCATGGGAAGTACAATTTAATTTTGCCTGGGAATTTTAGGCTTTATGCCTAACAAGCATGTGACCACCTGACGCCAGCATGCCATACAGTGCCAGTTTGGATAATTTCACTTATTTGCTCAACATAGTCCCTCCAGAGGGATGTGTTATATGACTACTTAATTGTGGGTATCTTTTTGTAAAATTTGGATGTTGTTAAATTGATGGGAATATATCATTATGGGTAGTCCACCTGTCAGTTACTCTGCCTCTGTTCTCCGTACCATCTGTAGCTTTTCAAAGATGTATCCACTGTTTTGCACACACCTCTCCCCGCACCTGCAAGCTCAGACTCTCCCTCTTTTAGAGGCAGTCCCTACTGAGGTACAAAGTACTTGAACAGTCTCACCTCTTTCATATAATTGGGCTTTCAGTTGTGTCCAGACGCCAAAGTTGGTGGCACACCTAGGATTGCTAAGCTCTATACCCTGTCATTTCTTAAGATTTTGCCAAAAGCAGAGCTGGGTGCCAGGAGGTATATTTGTATGTGGCTTACCTCCCATCCTCTCATTCCCTCTGTTCTTAAGAAAAAAAACTCACCCTTGAATTCTAGGCTAACTTGCCCCATGACTTGGCTTCATTCAAACTGAACTTCCTTAAATCATAATTCCTACAGAATATCAGGCTGTGACTATTGAATAACAAGTTTTGCACAGAATTAGGGGCTGCAGATGGCACGGAATGATTTTCTAAAGTAGTACAGAGACATGACCATGCCCTCTCTTCTCTTTATTTGCTAATAATAGCCCCATCACAACACAACTTTTGAAGGCAATGGGTCTCATTAGGAATCTTGCTGAAAATAGAGCCCAAGACATAACCCCTCCATTCTTTGAAAGAAAATAGCTACCCTGACTTCTAGTTATCTTTTATAATATACCAATTAGTAGAGAGTTAGGGTAAGAATGAACAGATGATTTAATTGTGGGTCCTGATAACTGTATATTATCTAGCATGTCTGAGGGCCTTTTGCATGCTGGGAACTTTAATGATTGCATACATTATCTTACCTATTAGGTAGGTATTAGCAAACTCATTGTATATTTAGATGACAAAACTGAGACTTGATGAGAATGTATATCTTGTCTAAAGCTACACAGCAATAAAGAGAGCTGAAACTTGAATTCAGGTCTCAGGGATGCCAAATTCATCGTCTTTTAGATCAACGCTTATTTGTCTTTTATGTTCAAGGCCCATTCCTAGGTCTATTTGGTTTATATCTATGTGCAGTTTCTATACATATTTCCAAAGCAATGCATTGATAAAGAACTGGAATCAATCAGGACCCTATGCAACCTAGGAAAAAGGGATCCTTAGTATTGGTGCTTTCAAAACCCAGCAGATTAGGTGAGGTTATTTGAGACAACCAGGCTAAAGGCAACAGGATCTTAGTAAAGATGTCCCTCAAATCTGTAGAAGGGTTTCCTATTGGTCAGGAAGAGATAATCTCACCAGTTTTAATTAGTGGAACCATTATTTCTACTATGCTAACTCTGAGCTATCAAGACTTTATTTGGGCACATCCTAATTTATATTGTAAAACAAAATAACAGGGTGGCCAGTGATATAATTTGCTAGGATTAACATAAAGCACTTTGTTAGTTTTCTCCCTAAACGGTAGACCCATTACTCTCTGCCACTTTCGCATTTGGTAAAAGGATCACCATCACACATTATTTTGTGAGGTATTGGGGCTACTGCCTTATAATTGCCCAAAGAGCTATCAACGTTGTCTCTTCATTGACTCCTAATGTGGTGTTGCAGACAGTAAGACTGTGGCATGGTGGCTCTGGGGGAAGTTATAGAGCCATTTCTGGCGAAATGGAGATGTCATCAAAAGCAGAAGAAACCTTTAGAAACAATGCCACTGGGTTGTACTTTCAAAGCCATGTAACTGGGAGTACAGATCCCACAGCATGGTGGTGCCAGCGCTATGCAACAGTTACGTCTGTGGACCCAGCTCATGTTTCTGTCTCTGCGACTGTTTCATCATCTCACAGACTTCTGGTGTACCATGATTAGTTATGGGTCTTTTTCTCACCTCGCTCCTTGAAAGAACATATTTTATTTTTCTTAGTACAACATAGTATAATTCTGCTAAACAGTAGTCATCTGTACGTAAGCCTGCCAAATCAGATAATGTTTGGCTCACT